>NC_054536.1:95699843-95967142 GCF_017654505.1 Polyodon spathula
GCGGAGAGGCGAACAATAGAACGTGGGGCGGGGGGGGGAAGCTACCAGAGGACAGGGGGGTGCTGGGTGGCGCAGAGGGAGCTTCAGGGGATGAGCTACACAAGGCAACCATGGAAGAACGCAAGACCCCGGGGAAAGGCTAACGACAGCGAGGGCTGAGAACCTAAGAGAAGCTGGAGACAAAGAATGGAAATTGGAGGAGACAAGTCAACCAACAGGAGAGACGATCTAGAAGATAAGGATACCGGAGCAAAGACAAGACAGGTAGGGACTCAAACCTGGAACACGCACTGGGGAAGTACCAAGCGGGCAAGGACTGAGGACGGGCCTTGGTGACCCAGCCAGCTTTTTAAAGCAGACTGGAAGACGGCGGAAAATAAGAACACAGGGCAGAAGGGACGCTGGCCCCAGATACGGGTGCACGCCAGGTTAGACGGGTAGTCGCGATGGGAACACCAGGGACCGCCAGGAACCACCACAGAGAACAGAAACAGAAAAACGGGACAAACGAAGCCAGGTGCCCAGCGGCGCGGGGGGGGGAGAGCGATTGAGCCCAAAAGCGCATCAAGCCACGGCGGAAGGACCCAGGGTCACGGCAACAACGGATGGATGGATTCCACCCGCACAAGGCGCGGGTAAAGCCGCCGAGTGGCGGGGCGATGCCCCTGCGATCGCCATGGGCCCCCGGGCCGGGGGGCGGGGGCACGGAAAGGCCCGGGCAACACGGGGGTCGACGGGGAGAAGGGTGAATGCGGAATGAGGCGCCACTGTTCGGGGGCAGACGGAACAATGGAAGTCTGGTAGCCGGTCGCGTGACCGCCCTGTTACCGAATAGGCGGCGCGGGTTGGGGCACCGGGCTAGAGCAGCAACGAGCCGTCTTTAAGCGGGGACCAAACGGCCCACAAGAGCAGAGGAGGGCGACAGCAGGGGACTGGGAACAGGACTGCCCGGAGGAACGCCGCAGCATGAGCCGACATCTTGGGAGCGGGGGGGATGCGGCCCCACAGGGCCGAAGTAAGACAGGGCTGGGCAACAAAACGACGAGCGGGGTCAGAAGTCCGTCGCCACGGGCCGAGCTCCCATAGAATATTTAGAAGGGACATGTTATTGCCGGGGGGCGACCGTACACGGGCGCGAGTAATGCAGTGGCCAGGTCGGCCCCTTTCGGAAGGCGGGGCGAGCGGCGGAAGGACCCTGGCGGCGGCACAGGGGCCAATCCGACGGGGGTGTCACGCAAAGTAACAACCTGGCGACGAGCCAAAGCAAATCATGAAGTCGCTTAGACAGAGCAGAGGACCCTAAGACTGAGCCGGGGGGCCACCGCGGGGTACCACCCTCCGGGCGCGAATCAGGACGGGCTGTTTGGTGCTACCATGTAACCCCAGACCATGGACAGCGGTCCGGAAGCCCAACGGCTGCAGGGGGAGATGAAGCGGGGGGCGGACGGGGGCAAAAGCGCGGACGAAGAACCAGAGCAGAGCGTGGCAGGATCCATGAGCAAGTGGCATCCAAAAAAATCAGCAAGGGAGTTAGACACAGCGCCCGGGCCGAAAACCAGGGGACGGGCGCCAGACCCTGACCAGAGAGGAGGTCCAGGGAGAGCGGAGGTGTGGCCATAAGGGGGCAGAGAAGAAAGTCGGCGACGGGGCGGGAGGACCGGGGCCCTGGTGGGGGAGCGGGATGAGTGGGCAGGCCAGGCGGGGCGGGGACCACCGGGCAAGGGACGGGGCGCAAGCGGGGGCACGGGGGGAGGACGTCGCAGGGCGTGGAGGACTGACGAGAGCGCAGCCGCAGGATGGGGGAGGGAAGACGCCTCGGCCGGACACGGCGGCCGCATTAGGCTAAGGTAGTAAAACGGAGAGGAACGGACAGGGGGCAGGGGAGAGCGCTGGGAAAACGGGGAAAAGGAAGCAGGAAGATATGGCGAGTGGGTGGGCGCAAGCTACGGGACAGGGGGACGCGAACAGAAGCGCCGCGGGGGAGGGTCGCGGGCGGTGTAATATAAAAACTTTGGAATGGGTGGAGCGCCGGACATGGTCAGGTCGAGGGCTCGCGGGCCTGTGCTGACGCCGTGTGACTTGGGCAGGCTGTCGGCGTGCGGCGACGCGGATGCGGACTGGCTTGGGGGGCGAGGAAAGCGGGGTAAGGCCTGTTGGGCGGCAGATGTGTGGGTGGGGAGCGAGTAACCAGGGGGCAGGTCGGGACAGGGTGAGGTTGGCGACTTGAGGGAGGGATGGGGGTGGCGCCGCCGTAGTCTACATGTGTGAAGAACAGCAGCCGTCGTCTGTGGGGGGTGCGCGCGAGGGACGCCATAGACTCATGGTAGTCCCGGGTCATACCTCAGAGGGGGCGGTGCGAAAAGTGTAAACGGCGGTAGGCAGGACGGGGGGGGGGTAAAAAAAACGCGGCAGGGGAGACCAGGTTGGGGGGGGAGGGGCCGGGGGGGCGCGGGACCGCGGGGTGAAGGGGAGGCTAGCGGCGGTGGAAAACTAAAGCAACAGGCCGCCCCGCGAGGGGGGCCGCACAGGGGGGGGGCAGCAGGCATGGGGGCAGGCCACAGGCGAGGTTCACCGTATCGCGACCTACGGGGTGGCCCAGTGAATTGGGGAAGGGAAAGCCCCAGGAGGAGGGGGCGCCGGGCTGGATGGGCGGGCCCAGGTGGAACACACCTGGACGGCAGATGGGGCGGAGGGAGCGCGACCCCCACCCGGCTGTCGGGCCGGGCGGGCCGAGACATATACCCACATGAGAGGCGGCCAGCACGCCACAACCACGTCGGGAACAAAACCGATCACAGCAGGGTACCGGGAGGGGCAGGGAGCGCAGGGGCTAGAGGGGGGTGCGAGAGGCGACATTGAGAGAAAGACAGGAAGGGGTTGTCGACCGAGTTGGTGGCGGGTGTGGCTGGCGTCGCCCCGGCGGGTTGGTTGGGGAGTACCATGCCCCCTGCCAGGTTGGCGAGGTGCAAGGCTGCGGACGGCGCGGCGCGGTGCGCCAGGAGACGGGGGCCCGGGGAGGGAAGGGGCAGCCCGCCCGGCTATACAGAGAGGCCGCAGGTAGAAGGGGGTCCAATGATCAAGAGAGGGTAAGCCGGCCGGGGCACCAGGCGGCGCCGGTGGGGAGGAATGAGGTCCAGCTGTCGCAGGGCCGTGCAAGGGCCGGTGAGTAGACCAAGACCACAGTTGGGGGGGGGGGCGAGGGTAATTGCCTTCCGAGCGCTCGAAGGTGGGGGGGGCGGATGGGGCCGCTCGGCATGTGTGTGTACCGGGGGGGAGGGGGGGGGGGGGGGGGGGGGGGGGGGGGGGGGGGGGGGGGGGGGGGGGGGGGGGGGGGGGGGGGGGGGGGGGGGGGGGGGGGGGGGGGACGCACGACCGGTCGCGCCGGGGCGGCGCGAGCCGTCCACGTCTCAGGAGGTGCGGGACCGAGGGCGCCCGGAAGCAGCACACGGGGGGGGGAGGTAAGGGGGGCCAAACACAGGGACGATGCTTAAAGTCGCTCAAAAAAAGGGATGTGACCAATCTATTTTTGTGTAAGGAAAGTAAAACCCAGACTAATGCAAGGATCCCAAAAAGGGACAGCTTTTTCACATAAACTGCAAATTCTGACCGCTATTCATTTCATTTGAAGTTCAAAATTCATATCTTTTGCATTGTACTTTCTGAATAGTATATTTCCAAAAGCTTTTTATTTTACATATTTTTTTTTATATTACTAAGTTCAAAAACATCATGTGGTGCTGCTTGTTAAGCATTATTTTAAAACAGGCCAGGGAGATGTGAACCAAGTGACACAGTCAAAACCACACAAGGGCTCAGGAACAGCAGAGCAAGAAAACACTGATTCGCTTGCTGGGAAGTGATCCTTTAACTCCTGATACATGCCTTACCCTAGATACAGCAGAGGATGCTAATAAAGTAGACAACAGCCCAGCATAATCCCAACAAGAAGGAGAAGTAGATTTAATGGCACCTTCTCCATATGCTTGGAGCCATTATCAAAGAATGCTGCTCTTGTCTGCATAATTAAATAAAGGGAATAGCTGCTCCAGAGGTGTTAATCCAATGTTTCTGTTTGGGTTTTTTTAGTTGCTTGGAAGCTTGGTGACTTGTTTCCTGTCAGCTACCTGCTATTTCTTATGGTTACATTACTTTTAGCTGTATTCTGCTCTAGTCCATGCAGTCTAATGCCAGTTGGGGCTGTGCTTGTTACCTAAGCAATCTTTACTAGATTTGCTACACTTGGACCATAGTAAACCCTAATTTATCAGTACAGGTAACTGTCAGTGTCTCTAACTGATACTACTGTCAATGTTACTTCTGAACTGTTGATGACCGCAGGCCACATTAATGAAACATTAGTAAGCAATTTAATGCAGAGCCTTTATAAAGCACTAAGCAGTGGTAGCCACAAAGTAATGCAGTGTAAGACCTCAGAACTGTAGATTCATCACCAATATCTGCACTCCATAAGCCAATGCAGAGCAAACAGTACAGGAATCTTACCAAAGAAACATTTGCCCATAGCAAGTAGCATCTCTCCACATTCATGACTTTTTTTTTCTTGCTGTGAGTTCATGGATGGCAGAGTCAGATCAGATCAGGTTGCTGAGCAGTTGTCAAGGTACTTGTAAAAATATATATATATATATTTTTAATTAAACCAGAAACAAAAACAAAAACAAAAGTAGTAAAACAATTCAAACTAGCAGTGGGAAGGAAGCTTCAGCTGACATGAACCAAATGAGGCACAAAGCATTTGGTTCAGTTGTGCCATTACACATGAGCTGTGAGTGTTCCTTTTAGGAATCCTTTGGCGTTTCAGTTATTGATGGCAATGAAGCATAATGATTTCACCTACAGTATCCAATTTCTAGCACAGTGCGTTGTTTCAGGCAAGTTAAAAAGAACAGTTTTATCAGTATTTTCATACACAACATGATATCTAGTCTGAAATGATGTCCCCTTGCAAGCAGTATTAACCTGATGTGTAGTATTAAGAAGCATTGCCTATTTGCCAGGTTAGTGGAGGGCTGCATTGTAATCTGCTTTAGAGATAGCACTGCTGTTAAATAGGGTTCAGTTCTCTTCTGGTATGGGAAAATATTTAGCTCATGAAATGCT
This sequence comes from Polyodon spathula, assembly GCF_017654505.1. Classification (NCBI taxonomy): domain Eukaryota; kingdom Metazoa; phylum Chordata; class Actinopteri; order Acipenseriformes; family Polyodontidae; genus Polyodon; species Polyodon spathula. Next base: position 95,704,965 of record NC_054536.1, read on the forward strand.
TGCAATTCAAATGGTTCATAACAACTGATAACAACATTAATAGTGTATTAATGTGTATTAAACTATATTAAGGGTATTTTCCTCCTCTGTAAACTAATACTGTAGTTGTCCACAATGTGACTTTATTATTGATAGTTCAGTTGCATTTCAGTAACGTCTTGACTTTAAAGACATTGGGTTGTGCAGATCTACCAATAGGTGGCACTAAAGAGCAAGAAGCGCTTCATGTGATTTGGATCAGTGAACCCTTTGGTGAAACCAATGGTTCAAAGGGCTCGATGATTCACAAGGCTTCGCTTTTCCTGTTACTAATTCAAGCAATAAACAGGACCAAGCTAAACAATTTGCACCCTCTAGGCTTGTTTCTGAGTTATGTTGCTTTCTCTAGTTCCCAAAGAAAATGGTGTATTAAGCCCCTACCCCAGCATGCCCATTTCCAGGAGAACATAAATAAATTAATAACGTACTAGAACTTCCTGGTCTGATGTGACCCACAAGCTACCCTGCTACAGAAGCATTCAAAGGAAAATACAGAAATTGTTTTGTAAATCACAGAAAAACTATTTCAAGAAAATAAATAAATTGTACTTCTACTAGGGTAATAATCACCTATCCGACAACCTTCCCCTGAGGTTGGAAATGCTTTCCACTAAATACTGAAATACTTTTCAACAGCATGCTGTTGAAGCAGTTCTGGTCCAAGCGCCTGGTAATAATTGCATGGCTTTAGATACAAAGTTTTACTTTTATGTGTAGCTGACCTAAAAATAATTATTGTCAACAACCACTGGGTTGTCAGCCTCTAGTCAAAATGTTACTGGAATGAAATTCCACTGAAAACAAGCCACTATCTTAAAATCAATGACTGACAACAAAAAAGGGAATTTTAACAATTTATTTCTGTCTTGTGTGAATTCACTTTACCCTGAAATCAAAGGTGCGAGACTCTCCCACAATGCTCCACAAAAACCTTTTGCGCTTTTTTAAACAAAGGTAACGCACTGACATTACAAATCTTTGCATTGGCCTCACGTTTAGAAATAGAGAGCAGAATTAAAAAAAAAAAAAAACAGTGTTATTGTATCAAACTTGTGGTACAGGAACGAGAACTTTAGCAGCAAGTGATTTTCAAACAAAACACGTTCATTAAATCAATCCGTTAATGCTGTGATGTTGAGTCGATGAGGAGCATTTTTCATTAAAAAAGTTAATTGTCGCAGGTCAGGAACATCACTTCCTGTCTCAACGACTAGATAAGGGGAACTTGTTAATCAAAATGCATGTTAACGAGATCATTTTATAGAAAAGACTAGTGTAGAGCAAGTTGTCTCTCTCACCTGTGAGCAGGAGCCAAATGGAAATAAAAAATAATAGGAATATCTATGTTGTGTATAATTTGTAAACTTCATTTAAAATTGCATTTTGTCATGCAGAAGGTATACTTATTTAGATAACTTCACATACACAATGTTGGTTTACGATTATCTGACGTGTGGGTGAAAAGCACAGATTTAACCAAAAAATTGTATTTTATTTATTTTTTATATGGGGAATTGGGGTAAGCCATCTATGTATATTGGTTTGAATTTATTTTCTTATGTTGATATCTACTTTTGTATGTATGTTAGTATCTACGATTGTAGGCTATAAATAAAGTTTGAAGTGTCATTGGTGTTTGTAGTTGTTAATTATTATACATGTATATCATGTATGTAACACTTCATTATACATTTATTAAGCTTTTAAAATTACAATAGAACTCCCTAACCCAATCCACAATTAGTTTTTAGTTAATTGTTCAGTGAAATCCTCTAATCATGCATTTTCTCTGGTACTGTTTGCTCTCCTTCATGATAAATAAACTGAACATGAATAGAAGTAGCCATTGCATGCTTACAGTATTATAAGAAGATGTTATAATATGTGCATACAGATGTGTGAAGGTGAGAGTGTACACTGTACATGCAGTGTGGGGGCAGTCTCGCAACATTACAAATACGCCAGACAAAATCCATGTCAGTGATCTCAATCACATTAGATATTCCATTCAAGCCCCATATTGCACTTTTTAACTATTAGATGAACTGTTTGCAGAATACTTAACATCTGCTATTAGGACCATGCTGCATATTGTGTTTATTATTAATAGCGTTATAATTAAACTATACCAAATCGCGTTTTTATTTACAATCAAGGAAAACATGTTTTTACTGACTTTATAAGCATTTGGGCAACACTGTATAGGTTACCTTCATTGTAAATAAAAACTATTATTTGGTATAATTTAATGATAATGCTATTAATAAATGAATCATGATTATAGCAGCAGTTTTTAAGTATTCTGTAAATATTTTGTCTGATAGTTAAGCACAATTTGGGGCAGTTTTCAAAAAATATTGGTGTTCCGGGCTTAAGGTTACAAATTGTTAAAACAAATGAACAAATCTCACTCATAACCACAAGCATATAAAAAATATTTCCAAAACTACAAATCTTGAATTATCTTGGTATTCTCTGTATGATCTGCATCACAGCCGCGATCTGTTAAATTTCTGTTTCAGGGTGAGTTATAGTCTTTCATTAAATAAAACCCTTCTTTTCCAAGTGCAAGTTAACCCCTGATAAATTATGACAACACCGATTTGCTTTTAAATTCCCACGCAAACAAAAGTAATAGTCTTAAGAAGCCCTGCTCGTTAAGATATTAACATTATTTCGTAAATCAACATAATTTCGTAAATCACGTTAGCATGATTATTTAATTCAGCATGGAGAATCCACAATGAATGAATGATTTATTGATTGCAATTGCAGATGATGTAATGAACTGTGATGGGCTCTCAGGGCCCGATGACTGTGATGGGAGCTCAGGGTAAAAGTAGATACTGTATTACAGTTAACATGTTGTCTCTTTAGTTTTGGGAAGTGATATTTTTTTCAGAATCATATCATTCTGAATTCAAATACTACTTCTGTAAAAAATATAGTGGTGTACCAACAAAGCCAATACAGTACATCTAAATGGAAGCATACTTATTTTAAAACACATTCCTTTGAGAAATGTATTTTTGATATTGTCCATTTTTTAGGGAACACGAAAAAGACACAAGGGTTGGAACGGGCCAACATGAAATAATCGTGACACACGCGTTTAGCCGCCACTGAAGTCAACATTTTATAGATTCAGATATGCAAGTGCTGACTGTAGTGATACCTCAGTTAATTAAATTAACAAATCAATGAGTTTTTCTCATTGTTTAACGCTTGCATTTTCTTCCCTAAAATACCCTTTCCCTATCTAAAAGCTTATTGCACTGGCCAGCAGTCTATCTGACACAGAACATCACCCACATGCTCTGATTGATTTTCAAACACCCTGATCTCCTGCTTTCACAAACAAATTACCTGGGAGCAAATAGTAATGTTGTGTTGTAGAAACTCTTGTCGAGTTTAAACTGGGGCCTTTTCCCAAAGGCTTTCTTTTAACTAGCAACGTGAGAGTAACAGTAAAACAATGTGATCATCACTGTCTCAACTCATTACAGCAAGACTAGCTAGCAGCATGCAAACCCACAATAACTGCCATTAAACCACGACCACACAGACACTGGGCTCAGGTCTATGCAGTTTCAAAATAAATGCAGTTGATGAGTAAAAGGAAAATATCAACCAGTCCTAATTACAGATTGTGTGATTATAGCACCCTTTTTTACCTTGCTAAATTAAATAAGCAATGCCTTCTTATTATAGCACAGTGACATTCTCTTTGCAGAATGGGGTCTACAAATTACAGAACATCTTAATATTGTTCCATGAACATGTATATACAGTGGGCCACCCAATATAACATTATAACTAGATGTGAAAGCAGTTATTTGCTCGTATACATGCATCAATAATGCTCAAATTATAGCCTCCAAAAAGTCTAAAATGCCTTCATTAAAAATGCTAGATACTGCAAGCATGCATTCTTGTATGTGTGTTTTTTTGGAACGGGCCTGTAATGGCCACTATTATTTCAAGCAGTGAAATAGTATGTTCAAATAATTTACCACTAGTTGAGAAATGTATTGTCAGGCATTAAATTGCGAAAGGATGAAAACCTCATTCTATCCAGGCCTTAGCGTACCAGAAGAAAAGCCCCCACCCGTTCACTGATCTCACTGAATAAGTGCTTTGCACAGAGGTTAAATACATACATCAGCAACAGGGCATTCGACCTGGTATATCACAGCAAGCCCATGTATATCTCAGTCAGCTTGGAGAAATGAACCATTGCACATACTGTATCAGTTCAACTGACACATTTGAGAACAGTTCTTTGTAACATGAATAACCACATCCCCATATTGCACAAATACGCCACATTTAATTTGCTTAAGAGGCCACCTGACCAAATATAAAGTTAGCGCTATGGATTTTTTTTTGTTAATTAACATAATATTTAAACTAAATGAATGGTCCAACTACCCATACATGTAACATCAAAAGTGTCAAACTAGATGACAATATGAAAGAGAATCTTCTCAAACTTGTTTTTTTTGAGTAAGTCAGGGCTCTAGGCTTTTTTTCTTAGGAGCCACTGGATCCTAGGCCAAAAAAAAATAATAATAATATTCTCAAATCCAATTGCTGGGAGACATTTTAGGAGAAAGTCGGTTGCTTAAAAAAAGTTGGCTGCTTAAAATATAATACTTGCTAAGACATTAAAGTGACACTTAAACAGTTACTTAATGTTTGTACTTTTGTTTGTTGCCTCATTCTGCTGAATGGTTATATATATGCAGCTGATGACTGCAATGAACTCAACATGTTTACATTTGAGATATTTTGTAAGCACATTTTCATTTTCACATTCACTTCATCATTACCACAATCTGAGAGCTAAATTTAGTAAAAGGCAGTTTTTCTACTTTAATCAAGTAAGTTGCTGTGAAAGGGTAGATGGAATTTCTGCACTGAAAAGTTCACCTCCCACCACACGGGGAGCAGGGGGAACCTGTCCATCCAGCTTGCTCTGGCAACTATAAGGTTAACATTCCGTCGCCATCGGTCTGCTAGGAGGCTGGCGGAGTGGTCATTTCAAATAAAAACCTCAACTCTCTGTGTGTGTGTCACAGAGACGGCCGAAGTGGGCGTCGACAGAACCAGGAAAAGGAATGAAATACACAAAACACAGGACGGATGAAATGAAATGACGATGGTGCTGGCTGGCGCCGGTTTATTGTAAAATAAAAGAGTTTAACAAACAAAAGACAGGACACGGCACTTCGCGCCAAAATAAACAGACAAACAAAACGAATAGACATGGACAAAACACAGAGTGGACGAAAGCCACACAAACAATTGAAATCTATATTTACACTTACTTACCTATCTCTATCTCTATCTCTATCTCTATCTCCCGTTCTCCACTCCCGAACACCCAACCGCGATCTATATATACTGTTGTGCTGGGATTCAATTACCAATTAATTATTCACTTGAATCCCAGCACGTGAATTAAAAAGTGCAATTCCCCATGCTCACATATTACTACATTTTACTTGCACATGAAGTGCTGTGCAATCCTCGTGCCTAAATACACATATACATTTTTTAAACATTCGTGTTACACAGACCCGTTTATATCCCGTGTACCAATGTCTATACACCAACATTTAAACACACCACACGCAACACATAACAGATAATATACACAGGGGCAGGCACTTTGTCACAGTGTGTCATTTCAACTAAAAACCTAAACTATCTGTGTGTCATTTCAACTAAAAACCTGAACTCTCTGTGTGTCATTTCAACTAAAAACCTGAACCCTCTGTGTGTCATTTCAACTAAAAACCTGAACTCTCTGTGTGTCATTTCAACTAAAAACTCTGAACTCTGTGTGTGTCATTTCAACTAAAAACCTAAACTATCTTTGTGTCATTTCAACTAAAAACTCTGAACTCTGTGTGTCATTTCAACTAAAAACCTGAACTCTCTATCTCTGTGTCATTTCAACTAAAAGCCTGAACTCTCTCTCTGTGTGCAATTTCAACTAAAAACCTGAACCCTCTGTGTGATTTCAACTAAAAACCTGAACTATCTGTGTATCATTTCAACTAAAAACCTGAACTCTCTCTGTCAATTCAACTAAAAACCTAAACTCTGTGTGTCATTTCAACTAAAAACTCTGAACTCTCTGTGTGTCATTTCAACTAAAACTCTGAACTCTCTGTGTGTCATTTCAATAAAGAAACCTGAACTCTCTGTGTGTGTGATTTCAACTAAAAACTCTGAACTCTCTGTGTGTCATTTCAACTAAAAACCTGAACTCTCTCTGTGTGTGATTTCACCTAAAAACTCTGAACTCTCTGTGTGTCATTTCAACTAAAACTCTGAACTCTCTGTGTGTCATTTCAACTAAAAACCTAAACTATCTCTGTGTCATTTCAACTAAAAACTCTGAACTCTGTGTGTGTCATTTCAACTAAAAACCTGAACTCTCTATCTCTGTGTCATTTCAACTAAAAATCTGAACTCTCTCTCTGTGTGCAATTTCAACTAAAAACCTGAACCCTCTGTGTGTGATTTCAACTACAAACCTGAACTATCTGTGTATCATTTCAACAAAAAACCTGAACTCTCTCTGTCATTTCAACTAAAAACTCTGAACTCTGTGTGTGTATTTCAACTAAAAACCTAAACTCTGTGTGTGTATTTCAACTAAAAACCTAAACTCTGTGTGTCATTTCAATTAAAAACTCTGAACTCTCTGTGTGTCATTTCAACTAAAACTCTGAACTCTCTGTGTGTCATTTCAATCAAAAAACCTGAACTCTCTGTGTGTGATTTCAACTAAAAACTCTGAACTCTCTGTGTGTCATTTCAACTAAAAACCTGAACTCTCTGTGTGTGATTTCACCTAAAAACTCTGAACTCTCTGTGTGTCATTTCAACTAAAACTCTGAACTCTCTGTGTGTCATTTCAATAAAAAAACCTGAACTCTCTGTGTGTGTGATTTCAACTAAAAACTCTGAACTCTCTGTGTGTCATTTCAACTAAAAACCTGAACTCTCTGTGTGTGATTTCAACTAAAAACCTGAACTCTCTGTGTGTCATTTCAACTAAAAACCTAAACTATCTTTGTGTCATTTCAACTAAAAACTCTGAATTCTGTGTGTGTCATTTCAACTAAAAACTCTGAACTCTCTGTGTGTCATTTCAACTAAAAACCTGAACTCTCTGTGTATCATTTCAACTAAAAACCTGAACTCTCTGTGTATCATTTCAACTAAAAACCTAAACTATCTTTGTGTCATTTCAACTAAAAACTCTGAATTCTCTGTTTGTCATTTCAACTAAAAACCTGAACCCTCTGTGTGTGATTTCACCTAAAAACTCTGAACTCTCTGTGTGTCATTTCAACTAAAACTCTGAACTCTCTGTGTGTCATTTCAATAAAAAAACCTGAACTCTCTGTGTGTGTGATTTCAACTAAAAACTCTGAACTCTCTGTGTGTCATTTCAACTAAAAACCTGAACTCTCTGTGTGTGATTTCAACTAAAAACCTGAACTCTCTGTGTGTCATTTCAACTAAAAACCTAAACTATCTTTGTGTCATTTCAATTAAAAACTCTGAATTCTGTGTGTGTCATTTCAACTAAAAACTCTGAACTCTCTGTGTGTCATTTCAACTAAAAACCTGAACTCTCTGTGTATCATTTCAACTAAAAACCTAAACTATCTTTGTGTCATTTCAACTAAAAACTCTGAATTCTGTGTGTGTCATTTCAACGAAAAACCTGAACTATCTGTGTGTGTGTAATTTCGAGGCATTCCACAGTTGTATTAAATTACATTCTTAATTCTCCAAATGTTTTTTTTAGTTATTTCAGTAACACGTTGTTCTAGAAGCTGCATAGGTATACACTTTCTAATTACACCCCATGCATTTCTAAACTACATTTTCTCTGCAACAGCTGAACCTGTTTTAGTACAAAACTCACAATACACTTACTGTGTTTCATTATGATAATATCTTGAATTGCTGTGCCTGCTTCTTTGGCTGAAGAGATATCATCTAGCTAGGAAGCTGCTGCACAATTAAATCACACTAAAACATGACCGAATCTATTATATCTGGGATAGATGTGGCTGCAAAAGATGCAACTGATGAAAAAGTATGCATTGACTCAACTTTATTTAGGTACCCTATGATTTAACTGGCAATAGACAATATTGGTTTATTGGAGTTTGGTACAGCAACCTTTTTACTTACCTTTTTTTTTTAATTATTGACTGGGGGGTTAATTGATTAATAATTAATCGATTAATCACACCTATGGGTTGATCGATAAAAAAACTACTTGATTGATTTATCTTGTCTATCTGAGTGCAGTATCAAAAAACAGCATGAAAAAGGGCAACTGGGAGGTATACCCACTATTTTACAATATCTCAGAAGCAAGAAAAAAAGGCTGCAACTTGCAGCACGTGCTCTATAGTGCTTTCCTTTCAAAACAGTGGTACAAGTATCCTATTAATCTGAGTCGCAAGTAAGCTGGCTTTTCTTTTTATTCAATGTATTTAATTCAAACGACATCAGAAAATTAACAAATATTTGTTTATTTTATTTATTTGATATTACAGCATATCACCATGGGTTTGCATTTCTCTTCAAAAACAGGCAAATCGCTGGCAGATATCCATAAACTAGAACTTAAAAACAAAAACGGCAGACATATTGGAATTTACCGCAATAAACACGACCGACGAGATTTATGTAAATGTTGAATTTTTGGGAAAACGAAGTGTACATGAGATATTGAATAAATCTGAATCGGACACCAATGATTAATTAAAGTAGTGACAAAAAGCAAAAATAAGTATTCAAATAAATTCAAAACTCGCCATTCTGATCACTCTGTTCCTTCTGCCTGAACTACGTCGCTTCCCTGTCCCATTTTGAAAATGCATAGTTTAAAAAATATCTCTTAAACTTTCAGCTTTTCACAAAAGATTTGGGTCCCTCTTAAAAGAGACTTTGGGGTTAAAAGATGTTTTGTTGCCGTTGCTCCTGCGGACCGTTCTTCGTTCTGCCTGCCTGCTGCCACTGGACCCACCCCCTTCGCAGCTGTGTGATCTGATGCTGAACATTTATAAATTCATCTCGACAGTTCCTGCCGTACCTTTTAAATGTGTCCAGGTACGATGGTTTCATGTCTTCTGCTGTGCCCTGCATTTTTTTAAACTGTTTCTTAGCACTGGCCCAGTAGTTCTCCATGTTGCCAAGCTGTAAATTGCAAAGTCAGTTTGATAAGTGACTTATCATGCACCCGGGGCGTGTGGATATTAGAGAATATCTCACAGCCTGTCTTATTGCTTATTTATGGAACTAATGCTGTCAAAAAGAATGTAAACTTATTTTCAAAGGAGGCACTTTGGAGCCCTTTGGAATGAACATTCTATTGTGAGATTATTAACATCATCAACATTCTGGAATTTTGTTTAAAAGACTACTTATTTGTTTTTTATCAACTTCTTAAAGTACTGTTTTTTTTGTTTTTAGCCAATGAAGAACTTATAGTCTGAAATGTCCTGATAATTGATTTGTAATCAATTATTCTACCTTTAAGTACCAACAATATCCTTTTCTTTTTTCTTATTGATCATTTTGGTACACAGCTCTTCCTTTTTCTCAAACTATACACCACTTCAACTCCACATGTAAAAATGAACCACCTTCCCAGGTACCATATTTTGATAATAATGTTTTCAAACCTGTAATTACTATAAAATATTAATATATGATGAACAAAACACAAACAAATGACCTAAACTGTGTTTTTCATTAACCCTTCATGCTCCTGTGTACTACATACCCATGATTAATATTTTTTTTTTTTTAACAATGGAAGCAAAAATGCTGCCAATAACGCTAATAACAATATTAATCAGTAAACAGTAATTATCAAATACAAATCAAACAACATCAAAACGTGTGCCACTATTGACTTGCGCTGTGCCATTTATTGAAATGTTCAATACAACAGAACCCGAGGTTGCCTTCACAACCACTGCACATTTTTCTTGTGTCTTTTCTTTTGTTTTCATTTTCATAGCAGACCCTGCACCTTTTTTGCGGTCTCTGCTTCCCTTGCGTTGGAGGGATAGTCACAAATGCGTGTACAGGGCTACTTTGCGCAGACATTGTGATGGGTCTGGCTGCCGCAGACATCTGCTTTATTGCCTTGTACCCAGTACTGTGTTTTGATAGTATTTCTTCACAGCACTGCCATTTCAAACCAAACAGCTTCTCGTTTGCAGCTGGCTTACCTGTAAAGTAGCTAAATGCTCTTTTGTTTGTACAGTCACAAAGGTAAGTGATTAGTTTTTAGGGAACAAAAGCCAAAAAGCACGCCAATGGAAAACAGAAACTCAAGTTCCACGGCGGGGTGCACATCTGTGTAAACAAGTGCAAAATCAAATGATGGAGGACTGGCATCATGGTAGGGATGAGTAATAAACACCCAGTCCCCTGCTGTTCTTGGCTCCACCTCCTCTTCGTTATCATCTCTGAGTGATAAGTCAGCATTACTGTCGCTGGTATCAAAATCCTCCGAACCAACTTCAAAATCATCACTCCTGTTGTCGCTCTCCACGTACTTTGCCATGTTTAGCTTTCAATGTTCCTTTTTTTCATTTTCATTGTTGTTCTAAATTTCTTGAATGTAACTGTTCATTTTAAACACATTATTTACACTCACACACGTTTCGTCACCATCACAACTGTTACTGAAACTGGGGTTCCCGTGTCTTGCTGAACACAGCACCTCTGGACTTGCAAGCATTCGATCAGATTGTTACCATCCTTCTTGCACTGGGTTTGAAACGTGATAATTTGTGTTTTTAATGAATTAATTTATTGACAGACTGATATGCTACCGCATTCATAAATACTTATGTTTGCAAAGGGAGAGGCAGCATGCTTTATGATGCAGGCGCCTAAACCCAAAACAACAGTTACCTGAATATTTTTCAGTAGCATTGGCATCTATTTTAGTCACAGTCTGGAGCCATGTGCATGCTCAGTATCTCCGCATATACGTACATGATAATGCACAAAAAGCTTTCAATGAGAAAATATATTGAAATATTTCTTGCTTATTTGCAAGTTTTTAAGTGCAATTTATTTAAAATGTATTTTAGGTTTCTTCTTGCAAGCTAACCAGCTTTTAAATTATTACATCAACTACAGCCTGTCAAGAAAGTCTAATAGAGTTCATTGCATCATATCATAGAAAGGCCTTCAAGTGCTGCTAAGCAACATGGATTAGCAGGATACCTCCTCACATGCACGGCTACTAGCTCTGTGTCATTTCATTGTATATACTCCTCTGCCTCGTAATGAGGAGTCATGCAAGCTTCGGTTCACTTAGGTTATTTTAGCTTCAAATAGATCCATATACTGCTGAGCAAGCTAGATTAGGGACGTACCATCTGCCAGCTGTCAAAAATTGAATATGTTTAAGTTTATGTGCTTTTCTACTAAATGTTATACTTCAGAAGATGTATGTAATTGTAAAGTAGCACTTTACAATTTAAAGAATGCATCTGGTCGTTAGAACCACAATTCAATCTCAATACATTTTGCACTGCAGCATCATACTCATTTTTTAGACCTTGGCTTTTCAGTTCACTCAAATGTACCTCTTGCATTATAATATAATAACCACAGAGCTAACCATTTTAACATGATAACCATAAAGATAACCATTATAGCATGATAACTGTTATAACATAACCATAAAGACAATCATTATAACGTGATAACCATAAAGATAACCATCATAACACGATAGCCATAAAGATGACCATTATAGCACAATAACCATTATAACACAATAATCATAAAGGTAAGCATTATAACACGATAACCATAAAGATAACCATTATAACACGATAACCATTATAAAATGATAACCATACTGATAACCATTATAACACGATAACCATAATGATAACCATTATAACACAATAACCATAATGATAACGATTATAACATAATAACAATAAAGATAACCAATACAACATGATAATCATAAAGGTAACTATTATAACACGATAACTATAATGATAACCATTATAACATGATAACGATAAAGATAACCATTATAACACAATAACCACTATAACACGATAACCATAATGATAACCATTATAACACAAAAATCATTATAACACGATAACCATAAAGATAAACATTATAACACAATAACCATAATGATAACTATTATAACACGATAATCATAAAGGGAACCATTATAACATGATAACCATAAAGATACAATTATAACACGATAACCACTATAACATGATAACCATAATGATAACCATTATAACATGATAACAATAATGATAACCATTATAACACAATAATCATTATAACACGATAACCATAAAGTTAACCATTATAACACGAAAATCATAAAGATAACCATTATAACACGATAACCACTACAACACGATAAACATAATGTTAACCATTATAACACGATAACCATCAAGATAACCATTATAACACGATAACAATAATGATAACCATTATAACACGATAATCATTATAAAACGATAACCATAAATTTAACCATTATAACACGATAATCATAAAGATAACCATTATAACACGATAACCAATACAACACGATAAACATAATGATAACCATTATAACACGATAACCATCAAGATAACCATTATAACACGATAAACATAATGATAACAATTATAAAACGATAACCATAATGATAGCCATTATAACACGATACTCATAAAGGTAACCATTATAACACGATAACCATAATGATAACCATTATAACACGATAACCATAATGATAACCATTATAACACAATAACCATTATAACACAATAACCATAATGATAACTATTATAACACGTTAATCATAAAGGTAACCATTATAAAACGATAACCATACTGATAACCATTATAACACGATAATAATAACGGTAGCTATGATAACACGATAACCATAAAGATAACCATTATAACACGATAATCATTATAACACGATAACCAAAATGATAACTATTATAACACGATAACCATTATAAAACGATAACCATACTGATAACCATTATAACACGATAACCGTAATGATAACCATTATAACATGATAACCATAATGATAACCATTATAACATTATAACAATAAAGATAACCATTATAACACGATAACCACTATAACACGATAACCATAATGCTAACTATTATAACACAATAATCATTATAACACGATAACCATTATACCATGATAACCATAATGATAACTATTATAACACGATAATCATAACTGTAACCATTATAAAATGATAACCATAAAGATAACCATTATAACACGGTTGCCACTATAACATGATAACCATAATGATAACCATTATAACAGGATAACCATAACGATAACTATTAAAACACGATAACCATAATGATAACCATTATAACTCGATAATCATAAAGGTAACCATTATAAAACGATAACCATAATGATAATCACTATAACACGATAACCATAATGATAACCATTATAACATGATAACCCTAATGATAACCATTATAACATGATAACCATAAAGATAACCATTATAACATGATAACTATTATAAAAAGATAACCACACTGATTAGCATTATAACATGATAACCATAAAGATAACCATTATAACACAATAACCATTTGTGGCAGTGCAATTGCCCTGCACAGTGGTAAATTAGTGTTGGTGTGGTTTATATGTGGGAATGGGTTTATTTTGTGACGTTTTGGGACTTGATTAGTTTGATTGTATTATTGTTTACAGACGGGCGCTCGATTGAGACTTGCTGCCTGCTATGCTTGGTTGAGGGAAGGGCAGCAAGTGATTGGCTGTGCTGGTCCTCAATCAGCACGTGGGCGGGTCTCGACCGAGTGTCCGTCAGTTTAAAAACATCTGCGGGAGATTGCTCGGGGCTGCTGCAAGGCCTGCTGTTTTCACGGCACCTTTTGAGTTATAGTTTGGGGTATTGTGTTTTATTTTGCACTTTTTGTACGGTTTACTGTATTTGTCCTCTGTGGTTACCATCGCTGGTAACGTCACATGACCGCCTTTATTTTACTTTCGTTTTCTGTTTGTTGTTAATAAATCCTGCGTGCCTGTGCCGGCGTTTCAACACCAACCTTTGTCTCTCTGTATGCTTGAACAGCGGCGACCCACACGCGTGACTCGAGGAAGACCCTGTCACACTATTATAAAATGATAACCATACTGATAACTATTATAACACGATAACCATAATGATAACCATTATAACATGATAACAATAAAGACAACCATTATAGCACAATAACCATAATTATAACCATTATAACACGATAACCATACTGATAACCATTATAAAATGATAACCATAATGATAACTATTATAAAACGATAACCATAATGATAACTATTATAACATGATAACCATAATGATAACCATTATAACACAATAACCATTATATCACAATAACCATAATGATAACTATTATAACACGATAATCATAAAGGTAACCATTATAAAACGATAACCATACTGATAACCATTATAACACGATAATCATAACGGTAACTTTGATAGCACGATAACCATAAAGATAACCATTATAACACGATAATCATTATAACACGATAACCATAATGATAACCATTATATCACAATAACCATTATAAAACTATAACCATATTGATAACCATTATAACACAATAACCATAATCATAACCATTATAACATGATAACCATAATGATAACCATTATAACATGATAACAATAAAGATAACCATTATTGCACAATAACCATAATTATAACCATTATAACATGGTAACCATATTGATAACCATTATAATACGATAACCATAATGATAAGTATTATAACATGATAATCATAAAGGTAACCGTTATAAAACGATAACCCTAATGATAACTATTATAACACGATAACCATAATGAGAACCATTATAACACGATAACCATAATGATAACTATTATAACACGATAATCATAATGATAACCATTATAACACGATAACCATAATGATAACTATTATAACACGATAATCATAAAGATAACCATTGTAAAACAATAACCATACTGATAACCATTATAACATGATAACCATAATGATAACTACTATAACACGATAATCATAAAGGTAACCATTATAAAATCATAACCATACTGATAACCATTATAACACGATAACCATTAAAACATGACATCTATAAAGTTAAGCATTATAACACAATAACCATAAAGATAACCATTCTAACATGATAACTATAAATATAATCATTATAACATGATAACCATAAAGATAACCGTTATAGCACGATAACTATAAAGATAACCATTATAACATGTTATAAAATGGCTTGGATAAATTAAGTGCTGTGATTGGCTGAACAAGATCACATGACCGTCCAGTAATTATTGTCTTACAGCACAACTGTCACATCATAGACCATCTTTCTTACTCGATCTATTAATATTACTGCATCTTAATAGTAACAATTTCCTAAACAGTGTTTCTGTTGGTAAAAATGTCAACATGCAACTGAAGCAGCATTTAAATCACCCAACAAACCATGTTTTTTTCATCTCTGTCACTGAGAATTACAAAAAAAAATGGAAAATATACTGTGGTATTTATTTAGTCAAAGAACAGAACAAAGAAAACTCTGAGGCAAGCAGTAGCAGTATCACTTTATTCAAAAGCCATCTGAGAAATCACCACGCAAGTATTACTCAACGTGTAATATACTGGCCTCTACTTATTAAATTAAGTATCGCTTTATAAAACTGACTAGCAAGTATGCAATTTTTAAATTCAACACAACAGATACATCTCGCCACTACCCTCCATCTTCAAAAACATATTTAATAACAATCTTTATATAGTGTCTTTCATAGTGGATCACAAAACACTTTATAAGATACGAGACTTTGGTGTGTGAGCTATGCATCAGCTACACAGTCACATACAACAACGTCTCACCAGAAAGACAGAGCACAAGAGGGTTAAATGACTTGCTCAGGTTCACAAAGCGAGTCAGTGGCTGAGCTGGGATTTGAACCAGAGACCTTCTGTTTATAAGCCTGTTTCTTTAATCACTGGATAACACAGCCTCAACCTAAAACAACATTAAAATCTCTCATGCTCTCTGCTGACATTTGGCTTTTAAACAAGGTCGGATTCGGTATAGAATTCTATTGTGCTCTCCGCGGACGGGAAGGACTGCAGCACTGTACAAACTCAGACAGGAGCCGTTTAGTCCACATATCATCTAATGCTGGTTTACAATCTAGGGAAATATGCCGGTTACCATCATCGGTGTGAGAACAGCCTCAGAAATTATTGGTCAGCTTCTCTTGAAGACTGCAAAGCCTTGAGTAGGATCATTTCTAACAAAAAAACACTTGAAGCTTTACCAAGTGCCAGTGCAGTGTTTGGATGTTCCATGAATCCTTCCTCATATGTGGGAAATCAGTGCTTTCAATTCACAAATGTAATTTCATCTCGATCATCTTGCTATAAATGGCAATGTTCTATGTAATATTTATGGCAAATAAAAAAAGTATGAAATATTTGTTACAATCAAACAGTTTTCAGGGACTATTTTTTCTCTGTGGAATGATACTAAACACAATTCTTTTTTTTTTTTTTTTTTTTTTTTTTTTAAAAGCTAGTTTGTGTAATTATTAAGAAGTAGTCATACTACACAATTGTTTTACTGCACACCCTGTTGTGGGTTGTTTCTTACATAACCATTATAGCATGGTAACTATTTATTTTACTCCCATTTTTTTTACCCTATTTCGAATGTCCATTATGTTACTTCAATGCAGCAATTCAGCAGAACTGAGCTTCACAGCAGATTCTGACACTTGGCCACTAGGAGCCACTGGAGCATGGGGAGGTGACACAGTTTCTGATGATTTTGCCTCCCTAAAACGCAGGAGCCAATTAACAACAAAGATGAAAACCTGCACTCTCCTGACTATATTCCTCACTCTAAACACCACACAGTTGTGCCTTTATAAGCTCACCTATTCAGAAACCACCTAAATCTTTAGAATTTTTAATTTACAGTCAGTCCATGTTAAAATGCAATGGTGTAACCACTCAGCTCATGATGCTCCTCAGTGTATCTCTCTATTCACTGATCTGTACTGCACGTTAAGCATTCTCACCAACGAATCAAAATGATTGCCATCTTCAAAGAGTTCCAGATTTCTCACTACTCAGATTCTCAGTGTTTAAGAGATTCAGAAAAGAATAACAAGCAAGTCCCCACGCAGTCCAAAGCTCTAACCAATGAACCACTAGCATTGACTCCTGTACATTTGACAAGGTGTGTCCAGTTACCCGCAGGATGAATGCAAGTAGCGAGGTGTATCAGCGGAATGAGTACTGGTTTGCGGGTGTACAGGTAGCGACTTTATTTGGAACAAGAGTCCACACCCTGTAAATGTGCTGTATAAATGCACTCTTACAGTAAGCCGATAGCACCTCCATGGAAACCTGGCAGAACAAAAAAACAAAAACCACACAATGCAGTTGAGTAAAAATACTTTTTTTTTTTTTTAAAGCCCTTTCACAACATGAATCCACACTGACATTTGAAATGCCTTTTTTTCTAACATGTACATGCAGTGGCTAATGGGTAAACTGTAACCTGTTGAACTTTCTGTGTGTAGCCTCCCTTCTGCAGAAGAATTCTGAAACACTTCTACTAACATGAATAATACAGTAAATGCGGGAGAACCGAGAAGCTGATCAAAGGGTTAGAGCACACTAAGAATCACACATACACAGCACTGGCCACTTTTAAAAACATGGCTTTGCTTTATGTTGGGCTGCAGATAGGGAAAGCAGATCTGTAGCTCATCTGTATGTTAGTCTAACAAAAATTCAATATGCAACCCACATCATTGTAACCTGTGGAGACTTGTTGAATCAGAGCTAAACTGCACCATGTTTTTCAAAATATGTTACAGCAAGAATAATTTGGTTGCATCCAGGAGCATGTTAACCCTAGGTGTTATTCTCAACCACTCCCTCTCCTCTCAACACATCTCTTCCCTGACACGCACTTGCTGCTTCTTTCTTAGCAACATCTATCAAATCTGTCCTTTTCTCAGTACTTATTCCACCCAACTGGTCTAAGCTCTTGTATTCTCCAGACTGGACTACTGTAACTCTCCCTGCCTCAGTTATACACCCCTTTCATCTCATTAAAAATTCTGCTGTTCGTCTTGTATTCTCCCAACCTCGCTGATCTTATGCTACCTATCTCTGCTCGTATTCAATTCAAGACCCTTGTTCTTGTCTATTGCTCTCTTCATCACACTGCCCACTCCTAACTCCATTCTTCTCTCGTCCCTCTGTGGTGGAACCAGCTACCAGAGAACTTCAAGACTGCTTTGTCTCTCAGTGCCTCCCACCGACACTTCAAGCCCCACTTGTCTAGACTGGACTTCTTGATCTACCCCCCCTACCATGCATTGGACTTGCTTGATCTCAGTACCATGTTATTGGATCTTCAGCTAATGTATTATTGACCCCCATATACATTGTAGAGATTACTAGTTGTAATCCTAAATTGATGCATTTCATATTGTATTCTATTAGTATTATTGCACTTACTGTAAACTATACTGTATTTATTTATGTATAAGAACATAAAAAGGTTTACAAACGAGAGGAGGTCATTCAACCCATCTTGCTTGTTTGGTTGTTAGTAGCTCATTGATCCCAGAATCTTATCAAAAAGCTTCTTAAAGGATCGGGTGTCAGTTTCAACAACATTACTGGGGAGTTGGTTCCAGACCCCCATAATTCTTTGTGTAAAAAAGTGCCTCCTATTTTCTGTTCTGAATGCCCCTTTGTCTAATCTCCACTTGTGACCCCTGGTCCTTGTTTCTTTTTTCAGGTCAAAAAAGTCCCCTGGGTCGACATTGTCAATATCTTTAAGAATTCTGAATGCTTGAATCAGGTTGCCACATAGTTTGTTCACTTTTTTATCTTATTATGGTTTCCATAAGATGCATTGTAACCCTCTACTGCCCTGTGATACATGTAAGTTGCCTTGGATAAAGGGACCTGCTAATTAATTAATTAATTAACCAATTAAATAATAATAATAATAATAATAATAATAATAATAATAATAATAATAATAATAATAATAATAATAATAATAATAATAATACACCAATTGATTATTGTAGTGTTGTAGTATATGCTTTTTCTATTTATTTTTATATAAACCTTGCTCTGAAGCTACATACTTTAAAAAAACAGGTTTCTCATTGACATTGACAGTGTAATCGTAAATCTCGAAAAACTACTCACTTCTAAATCTTTTGTAGTCATTTTTGTATTACTTTAGTATAAATACATGTTAATTTGGATTCATAAGTTGTTTTTTTCTGACTTTATGTGAACGAAAAGATACACATTTGCCCGTTTTCCCATTGGAAATAGTGATATTTTGAAATATCACTGTCCTGGTCACAAAAGCAAAGTTTGGGGGAAATAATAGCCATTTTCTATACTTTTGAGGCATAAGCAATTAGGAAATAACACTTACTACCCAGGAACAAAAAAAAAAAATTGTGTAATAACAGCAGAGAAGCCCCAGCGCTGGAACTGTGCAAGCATGTAGTCATAATGATAATAACAGCAGAGCAGCATCAAGGAAAACAATTATTTCAATGTAATAAAAAAAAGAATACAGTGTCCTTTTAGAAATATGTTGTTGTTTATTTGACATTCACTAACACACACTTTCATCAGCTGCTAAGGGTTAGAGATAACAAAACCAAGAAAAAGTGCCTAGTAGTCATTTCTAAAGGGATTGAAAAAATACATTAAGCCTGACAACAGATAAAAGCAGAAACCACATTAGAGAAGTATGGAAAACAACCATAATAGTATATTCAACAGGGAATACACAACTCAAAATCATTGATAGTATAAATCATATATTTAAAAACAATTAAAAATACTATTTTATAAGCAACCTGCTGCTCCAAAAGATAGAACAGGTGCAACATTTTTGTTCATTTTTGCTCTTTTCTATTACTCATCAGAGACCTTGCCAACATTAATAATTTAAAATATTGTGTTTATTAAAGACCTAACTAAGCAGAAAGCATTATTCTGTGCCTGTGAGGATAAACACCAGGGAAGGGGCAAGCTGACAGGCAGACAGGCAGGCATGGGGAAGATCATGAGCCTTTATACAGCAAGTCGTTATGAGACCTCAGCTTTCGCGTCGTTCTTTACAGTGGAGCAGGTCACTGTGTTAAAGGCCTTGATACAATAACAGATACCATGTTGTCAAAGGTTTTTTTTACCAATGGAGTACCAGGAATAAGCACCATCCCTTCAGCTTTCACACAGCAATGGAAAAACAACAGCATTCCTTTCTTTAGACTAAATAGCTTTATAAATATTGCAGTTTGCTT
This sequence comes from Polyodon spathula, assembly GCF_017654505.1. NCBI lineage: Eukaryota > Metazoa > Chordata > Actinopteri > Acipenseriformes > Polyodontidae > Polyodon > Polyodon spathula. The sequence goes on from NC_054536.1 coordinate 95,725,510, forward strand.
CATGGTTATTACAACACTTCAGTGCTGTAGGCCAAACAAAACTAAAACTCAATATTGAGTTTTATTAGCTGACTTACTCATTGCTTGATGATGGAGGTCAACAGAGAATTGTTACCGCAAAACGTTTTAGATACACGGTGTCACTCTTATTTTGGAAATACAGTGTTATCTTTCTCACCAAGTCAATAACACTTTGGCTTTCAATAACTGCAAAGCGACCTGCTTGCCTCCCGTGTTCTACTGTTCTAACCTCTCAGATCTATATTAGATCTGTAACAGGACATGTAAGGTGTTTGGCCTGTGCCCCTTACTCAATGGAATATCTTATGGTTAGCAGACATCCTCCTCTCCTCATTTTGGGGTTTGCATTAAAAGTTGCCCAGTTACAGCACTGAAGGTATAAGTGGGTTAATGGGTTGGATAGGAATTCCATGTAAAAATATGGCTGCTCACGTGTGATTCCACCCCATTAATTCATATTAAAAGATGCTGAAAAGTAATTTTACCTAAAGTTTGTAATGTAGCCAGAATTTCACATTAAATGGGCTCACATTATTCTTTCCATACACACCCTATGAGAAAGTAACCAGCCTGTTGATATGAATCTGCTAGTAAAGTACGTGGTTCCTTTCAGTGAGGGCTGTGTCAACATCAACTAATGGAAATCTTAGGGAATTGGTTCCCAAACGACAGTCTATGTATTATTTATACATATAATAATGAAAATCAACAATGAAATACTAATGAAGAAAAACTGAACAGAGGGGCCTCAGGTAAAACCCCTGCTCTAGGGTTAGCAGCAATATTGTTTAAAAGACTATGGGGATTATTGGCACAACTTTAGACATTTTTTGTAACAGGAGCAACTCTCAGAGGGCTCTCTAGACTTAAACATTAGGTCAGCTCAGTGTTTGCAGATCGTTCCCTGAAGAATACTTCAATTCCTACTCATTACTTATCATTAAGGAAGGGTTCCCACTTCTACCACTCAGAAAGAACCAGGGACTCTCACAGATGCATAAACAGATATGTTTAAAGCGCGCCTCAGAAAGATCAACACGTCAAAGCCTTACCTGTGTGGCATGCTTTCTTAAAAGGATTTACACTCCAGAAACAGGTTAGTTTGTCTCCAGCAGAATTAATGCCAGACTTCAAATGTAAACATTGTGCTGTATATCTGTCCTTCGCACCTTATAGTCTGAAGCACGCCTGTGTAGAAAAACACCAGTGGATACACTAGTGTGCATGCAGTATATGTACTGCGTTTTTCACATTGTTTTTTAGCTTGCAATTCAGTCCTAAACTTCCTGATGTCCGTGTAGCCACTCCAGCTAAGCTGATCAAAAGAATAATTAAGTAATCAACCCATACAATTCTGGCTAATTAGAAAACACCCCCTAATTATGAGAGATAATTATTGCTATTCTAGAAATTGATGCTTTTAAAGAAAAATCTTACCTCAGGACTTGCTGTTTTAGAACAAATAGATGCACCAGTAAACTCCAAAAGCATTTCTTTGAGAGATCGCACACAGCAATATCCACCTGCTCTGCTGTGCACTGATGGGAATAACTTATTTTGAAAGCCATAACATTAGAATTCATGAAAGGTATAATAAAGTTGCAGAATTCATACCAAGCTCTGGCATAAGAGTTGCACAGCACAGATCAACAAACCATGTGTTGTTAAAACTTTCTACAATGTTTTGAAAAATAGAGCAAATATTTCATGTTACAATCTTATCACTGTGTATCGACGATAATGTAAATAACACCAAACACCTTGATGAGTTTCAATGTTTAAATGTGTTCCTGTTTACAGGCAAGAACTCAGCTTCGCTATGGCGAATACGATAATGTAGTGCATCCTCCTCTATCTTTGTCCATCCGTTTGCCAACATTACTGTGATCTCAGGCTGTATATAAATGTGTCAGATGGGGTCTGAAACTATGTGCCACTTATGTTCACTTCTCATTGGTCAGTTTCTCTAGTTAAGTTAGGTGCAGCTTCAGGATAAACATTACAGATCAGTGGTGCCTGATCCAGATCCTCGTAGTAAAACAACATCTCATGATCCGGCTCCAGTGATCCCAGATCCTATCCCATATTCTACCCATAAAAGATTTAGTGCTGCAATGTGAGGGGGGCATTTCCACATCATTGAAAAAGTGAGGGGGGCATGCCCCCCGCGTCCCCATGTAAATTACATCTATGACTACAGCCCTGATCAATGCAGAATTAAACTATGTTTTGTTTAACCAGCTCATAAGTGTCCAGGCAGTAAGGATTTTAGACCCACAGCATGTTTGTAGTTTGCAAACAAAATAACACTTATGGGCTTCTTATGAACAACTTTTTATTTATTTTTTTACATTAAAAAAAAAAACAAAGAAAAAAAAAACACAGCTTACATATGTTACAGAATCTATCAAATGCAATAATTTTTAATATCTAAGTTCTAATATCTATACTGTTCAGGGATCGGTGCCAGAAACGAGAAATCTATTAAAAAAAAAACAATGTCTTCTTTTCTGTTTATGAAATATATATTTGTGCCTAGTGAGATCCAGATATCAAGAAAATGAAATTATTTTTATATACACTTATGAGAGATATAATAGATTTTAGGGGAAGGGAGTGATCTACAATACCATCGTCTTCCCTTGTGATCCATAGTTTCTATCTGCCAATTTCATTATTCTGTGGCATATATTATACCTCTTCTGCAGCATATCTTTTAGGTAGCCATGTCAACTGAAAGCAGTAATAAATGACATAATGTCCAAAAAAGAGCTATAATGACACTTTATGCAATAACATTTGTGTCATAATGTCCCTTAGCACAGTATTATCCCTTAGCTGTTTTATATATATATATATATATATATATATATATATATATATATATATATATATATATATATATATATATAGATATTGATTTTCATCCTTCATGCCCATTTAACCGGAATATACAACAGGGGTATTATACATTCATAATAAAGCATGTTTACCCTCATACAAGTTCATGACAGTTCATTCCCATGGTATTTCTGCAGTTTTCCCATGCTTTTACCATAAGTAACCATTGTTGACCGTAGTTTTAAATGTGCTTTATCATCTCTGGGCTTTATAATACTTCATTTTGCTTTATTAGGCTTTCACTATGCTTTATTAGACTAAGTTATGCTTTTATTATTGAAAACATTTAAAAGAGCAGACTCACACAACACCACATTACTGTAAACGCATTACAACCAGCATTTTCAATAATAATATAAGGATATGATATTATGGTCTGGAGAAGTCCGATCTAAAAAAAACAAACTGGCTCTTAAAAATAAGACAAAAAGCCTAGTTAAAAACGTTATAGATGAATTCATATCACCAAGAAAATTGTTCCAGTCCTCTTGGGCAAAGACCAACAAATGCTTTCTCATCTTTTTGTTTTGTTTCTGTTTTCTAGGAATTTTCAAGATGTGTAGAAGACGCATTAATAGTAAATGTAATATTGCTTGGTGCATTAATTCTCTCTGTGGCAACCTTACACGTTAAATAATCCATTCTTAACAACGAATCCTGAGTGTAATATTCAGAGTGCCTGCAGAATGGGCCAGTGTAAATCTGCAATGCAGAAGGGAGGAACTGCAGTGCTTCTCTGTGCTGCTATATAAAAGGTTTTAGGGAAATATACATCAGTGTGGGTGGCAGAAATACAACATTTTTTAAGTTCCACCTGACATGTTGCTTTTAGGATCATCAGCCTTTTAGGATCATTAAAAATCAATGCTGTTTACAAAACGCTAATGATCACAAAATATGAAATATCTTAAGATGGAAGTAAACTTTGATCTCATGATTTACTCACAGGAGGATATTTATACCCAGCCCACCTGTGGGAAGGGACCAGTTCAGTGGCCCAAGGGCTTGTTTGTTATCAGCAGTCCGCTCATTGCATAAATACTGTATCTCATGGTTTTTCATGACATATCCTAACTATATCCAGCATACTGTACACTGCACAACTTAACACTGATTACAAAACAATACAAACAAGATCAGAATGAGCAGATATTTCAGTAGTATTTCATTAGTGAACCAACAATGACAACTAAAATACATAAACCACTATACATGAATTTCTCAAATATATAAAGAAACTAAGCCCTGTTAATAAACTATATCAGACAGCTCAACATACTTCAGAAATAAGATCAGATGCAGAGAATTTAAAGAGACATGCAGTTTGGGTCATTGGTAATTAATACCTGATTTGTGAATTTATACTAATTACATTTTGTATTTTTTATTCTGCATTAGGTTTGCTGTTTGAATATGTCCTTCCTTATACTGCAAAATGAAAATTGCACATGAAGCAATATTATGATTAATAGTGTTTATTGCAGACTTGTAATCGAGTCCCAAGTCTGTGTCAGTCCCGAGTCCTGAGTTTGTGTCAGAGTCTCGAGTCCTGAGTTTGCGTCAGAGTCCCGAGTCCTGAATCCCAAGTCTGTGTCAGTCCCGAGTCCTGAGTCCTGAGACTGTGTCAGAGTCCTGGGTCCCGAGTCCTGAGACTGTGTCAGAGTCCTGGGTCTGTGTCGGAGTCCTGAGTCCCGAGTCTGTGTCAAAGTCTCCAGTTCTGAGTCCCGAGACCGTGTCAGAGTCCTGGGTCTGTGTCGGAGTCCCGAGTCCTGAGTCTGTGTCAAAGTCTCCAGTTCTGAGTCCCGAGTCCTGAGACTGTGTCAGAGTCCTGGGTCCCGAGTCCCGAGTTTGTGTCAGAGTCCCGAGTCCCGAGTCCCGAGTCTGTGTCAGAGTTGACCCAAGGGAAGCACATAGATATTGAAGGGGCCCAAGAACAGACATGAATTAAGAAGCTCTAAAAGTATGATTATAATTTATATGATTATTCTTTTATTTATTCATTTTTGTTTTCAGCAAACTCAAAATTATTAAGGTGACCAATGTTCTATTGTTTTTAGTGCAAACAAACACTTGTTGAATTTATGGGATTGTTTTTAACCCTTAAAACATTTAAAACATTACCTAATTACAAATAGGCAGCTACAAACAATATGTTCATAATGTCAATAAAGGGTTAACCAATAGTTCAATTTGATTTAGTCTTGAATTCCAATATAACATTATTTTCTAAAGTAATTAACTGTGTTCTGTTATACTCAGCTCTGCACATGCCTAACTCAAATCATAAGAGTGGTGTGGTATATCTAGTTAAGGCAGACACTTTCATTTGAGGTCTTTGAAATATAGTGAAGCACAAGCTTTGGAGGTGGAAATATTTATAGCAATTAATCACCAAAATGAGGAAAATAGACTGCCAGGCAGTGTAGAAGATGAGAATGTAAAGTTAATGCAGCAAAGTGATCAGAATACACAGTATCTATCTGGTTCAGGTGTAGAAGATGAGAATGTAAAGTTAACGCAGCAAAGTGATCAGAATACACAGTATCTATCTGGTTCAGGTGTAGAAGATGAGAATGTAAAGTTAACGCAGCAAAGTGATCAGAATACACAGTATCTATCTGGTTCAGGTGTAGAAGATGAGAATGTAAAGTTAACGCAGCAAAGTGATCAGAATACACAGTATATATCTGGTTCAGGTGTAGAAGATGAGAATGTAAAGTTAACGCAGCAAAGTGATCAGAATACACAGTATCTGTCTGGTTCAGGTGTAGAAGATGAGAATGTAAAGTTAACGCAGCAAAGTGATCAGAATACACAGTATCTGTCTGGTTCAGGTGTAGAAGATGAGAATGTAAAGTTAACGCAGCAAAGTGATCAGAATACACTGTATCTATCTGGTTCAGGTGCAGAAGATGAGAATGTAAAGTTAACGCAGCAAAGTTATCAGAATACACTGTATCTATCTGGTTCAGGTGCAGAAGATGAGAATGTAAAGTTAACGCAGCAAAGTGATCAGAATACACAGTATCTATCTGGTGTGGGTGTAGAAGATGAGAATGTAAAGTTAACGCAGCAAAGTGATCAGAATACACAGTATCTATCTGGTTCAGGTGTAGAAGATGAGAATGTAAAGTTAACGCAGCAAAGTGATCAGAATACACAGTATCTATCTGGTTCAGGTGTAGAAGATGAGAATGTAAAGTTAACGCAGCAAAGTGATCAGAATACATAGTATCTATCTGGTTCTGTCTTATTTTATTCATTTGATAACAAATAAAACAAAGTTATGTTCCTTGCAAAAGCTGTGAGGTTTTTATCTGACAAACCCAATAGACATCTATCTCTTTAATCTGTTTATATGTGCTCTACTCCAGCTAAGTACAATTTGATTATTTGCAGGTTTGCAGCTTTTGAAAAAACAAGCTAATTTACAGGTTATATAGTAAGCAGCCCCTTTAAACTGGTAAAGCAGAAAATGTGTTCATTATAGAAATGTACATACAACTTACAGTATACATGCCTAAAGTCCCATAGGTGGTGCATATGGCCCAGTGGTGCGTCATCATGACAAGACATGGTCAAGAAGGATAGTAAGTATCTGTTAATCATCTGATGGCTCTAACATATATGACCTGGAACAGCATATTGCCCTGGAAAACTGCTACATTTTTCACCAGTTTGTGGGGGGGTTCCCAGTGCTGCAAACATTGGCAGCTCCTCCTGCACAAGGTGTCGAAGTGCTTGACCTGTGTAGTCTGAGCTGTCACTCAACGCGATGGCCAGGGTCAGAATGGGGACTGCCAGCAAGTTAACATGTACGATGACCAGGGTCAGAATGGGGACTGCCAGCAAGTTAACATGCACGATGACCAGGGTCAGAATGGGGACTGCCAGCAAGTTAACATGTACGATGACCAGGGTCAGAATGGGGACTGCAAGCAGGTGAACATGTACGATGACCAGGGTCAGAATGGGCACTGCCAGCAAGTTAACATGTACGATGGCCAGGGTCAGAATGGGGACTGCAAGCAGGTGAACAAGTATGATGACCAGGGTCAGAATGGGGATTGCCAGCAAGTTAACATGTATGATGGCCAGGGTCAGTATGGGGACTGCCAGCAAGTTAACATGTATGATGACCAGGGTGAAAATGGGGATCTTGTTTTTAAATTCGAGTTCCCTGACCTCTTTCTTGGAGAAAATAAATTCTACACTAGATATAAGGTGAAATAAACACAAACCTTCAGATAACAATTTGTTATTAGTTTTCTGGACTATAGCTGTACAGATGCTTTCCCAGCTTTGGTGTGTGATGCTCTCACTGTCGCTCGCTTTAAATTAACTCTCAAGACCCATCTGTTCTCTCTTGCTTTCCATGCTCTTTAAGCCCATGTCACAAAGACAGCTGGAGTGGGGGACATCAGACCAGAAACAGGAACCAGGAAATAAACAACAGAGAGAGAGGTGGAGTTTGGTGGAGCTGAGCGAATGGTTTTGCTCAGCATTTAATAAATGAAAAGCCAGTAAATAAAAGGCTGTAACAAACAAAAACACAGGACACGGCACTCGTCGCCAAAACAAAAAGACAAACAAAACGGACTATACAGACAAACACGGTGAGCTTCTATTAACTATTAACTATTCTTATTACCTCCGTCTCCAATCCCTTTCTCCACTCACCGAACACACAACCCCGAGTGGGTGAAAACATGTAGCTTTTATGGAGCTGTACCGTGACTCGATTGCTAATCAATCATTCAATTGGAGTTGCGGTACAACTGCACGTGAATTATTAAAGTGCAATTCCCCGTGCTCACATATTATTACATTTTACCTGCATGTGAAGTGCTGTGCAATCCTCGTGCCTAAATACAAATATGCATTTTAAACACTTGTGTTACACAGACCCATTTATACCCTGTGTACCAATGACTATACACCAACATTAACACACAACACAAAAACACACTTTGCCACAGCCTGATATCTGCTATTAGCTGCTGTGTTGCTGACATTATTTCATGTAGCATGCGCTTTTCTCTGTATTTAATGTTTTTTATTAATTTATTTTTTGTTTATAAATACAGTATATCATGTATTATGCATTTCTCTGTATTTGAAGTATTATGGATTTTCTTGTTGTTACTGCATCTTGTAAAGCACTTTGTGAAGGTAGTCCACGATGAAAGGCGCGCGGTAGTGTCCACGTGAAACTCCATAATAAAACAAAGATCTACGTAAGAGATGCCTTAAAGTACTGAATTTCATGTAGCACAGTCTACAAGAGGCATAATGCTTATTAATGAATAATTATTAAACTCAATTAGTTTTGAGTATATATATATATATAGATATATATAATATATATATATGCTATAATAATCAATACGGAAATATATATATAATATATATAGATATATATACACATATGTGTGTATATATATATATATATATATATATATATATATATATGATATATATATATATATATATATAATATATATATATATATATAGGGAGGATTATAGGTTACCTTAGATAGGGAGGAGTTTTTAGGGAGATAAGTTTAAAATCCAGTAGCCAGAAAATACAATGGCATTTCTGTGCAAGGGAGTATTTTATTTGTTAGTCATGTCGTATAATAGTAATAGGCAGTGCAAGCAGCCTGAGCCCCACAGCGGTCAACCTGTGGCCCCTATATGACTGAACAGGAAGAAGCAAAGGCTGTCTAATTTGTCTGCATGTATAAATTAAAGAGAGTAAATCAGACTAGAACAACCACTAATACACAGCATTGAGAGTAACACATTTAACCCTGATGCCACATAAAATTAGGTTTAATATTGAAAGGTTACTGCAGGTTGCTCACCTTTGCATTATAGCAGAAGTTGTGTTGCTCATAGCTTGAATAAAATGCCTTGTATGCTCGTTCATAGAGTTTTATTTAGCTGTATTCACTTAATTATACAACTGGACTACAATGGCTCTCCCATGGTTTTTTCTTTTTGTTTTTACTCAATAACAGAACAGCAAATAAAACACGGATGAGAGATGACACTAATAAATGACATCTGTTCTAACACCACTGCTTCCTGATGACATGCTTCTAACACCACTGCTTCCTGATGACATGTTTCTAACACCACTGCTTCCTGACGACATGCTTCTAACAACACTGCTTCCTGACGACATGTTTCTCACACCACTTCTTCCTGATGACATGTTTCTCACACCACTTCTTCCTGGTGACATGCGTCTAACACCAATGCATCCTGACGACATGCTTCTAACACAACTGCTTCCTGATGACATGCTTCTAACACCATAGCTTCCGGATGAAATGCTTCTAACACCATATCTTCCTGATGAAATGCTTCTAACACCACTGCTTTCTGATGACAAGCTTCTCACACCACTGCTTCCTGACGACATGTTTCTCACACCACTTCTTCCTGATGACATGCTTCTAACACCACTGCTTCCTGACGACATGCTTCTAACACAACTGCTTCCTGATGACATGCTTCTAACAGGACTGCTTCCTGATGACATACTTCTCACACCACTGCTTCCTGATGACATGCTTCTAACACAACTGCTTCCTGATGACATGCTTCTAACAGGACTGCTTCCTGACAACATACTTCTCACACCACTGCTTCCTGATGACATGCTTCTAACAGAACTGCTTCCTGACGACATACTTCTCACACCACTGCTTTCTGATGACATGCTTCTAACAGGACTGCTTCCTGATGACAAGCTTCTCACACCACTGCTTTTTTTACATCTAACAGAAAAAAACAAACAAACTCCCATTGGTAATTCACTTACAGCAACTTACTGTCGCTTACCACATGTTGACAACAGGTAGAACATGTGTAAACCCATTTAGCAGCATCTTCAACTGTTAGATATGTTTCCAAATTCCTGGCTGGGATCAAGAACTTTAGATCTAACAAAAATGATAGCTTTGAGATATGAGTTTTTACAGTTTGATTACAATTTAAAACAATTTCCGCAAATATATATATGACTTTTTGTTTAGTAGCAGTTATTCCTAGGGTGTTCTATTTGGATTATAAATCTTTGGCCATATTTTAAGGTTTTAGAACTAGAAAATTAATTACAATATAAATTAAAAAAAAAAAAAGTTTATATTGCAGAATAGGCCCTGTTTATAAGTCTTAACCAAGGTGTTCAAATCAAATGGAATTATTTTGCAGCAGTTTTTAAAAGACTAAAACCAGAGCATGGCACATGGGTCAGTGGAAACAAATCTAAAAATGGAAAAGCAGGAGACTAGAGAGGAGAGAAATATAAAAAGACAGATGGCAACTAAACAGAAGACTGAAAAGGAGAAAGATTGTGTGGAGAAACATGAAATATCAACGGAGCGAAGCAAATATTAGAAAAAAAGACAATAAAACATATTAGACAGTACTAGAAGTGGGTGAAACAGAGACATCATGGTATTATCTAGTAGGGTGTTGTACAAAGATATTGTATGAAGGATCTGCTTAAAGCAATATAGGATCAGAACATCAAACAATACATAAAACAGAAAATGCATAGAAATGGCAAAGAGCATATAAAGGACTGGTATGGTAGAGACAATGTTTCATTTTAATACTCAAGTTACATACTTTATAAAGATAAAGATTGAATTAATTATATATGTATTTTTTTAATATTTATAATCCAGGGCTGGCAATGGAATGTGAAAAAAGCAATGTGATTGGTCAAGCGAGGTTCCATCTGTCCATATACTGGATACGGACAGCTGGAGCCATGTCACATATTCCAAATCACTGCGCTGCCACACAGAATTTAAAGCACTGGTAGCCATCTTGTTTACAGTTACAGATGTACAGTAACTATAAAACTGATTGACGAATTACCAGCAAAAACCTCTCAACAGTAGTGAGTAGACATACTATAAAAAACCTGCTGTCTTTATACTCACTCACCCTGACTTTGTCATTTCAAATAATGTGTTTTAGCAGTTTGTAAACACTACATAAAAACACAAAAAGACACTTCTGCACATTACCCACCTCTCTCCGACACAGACTTTGAAAAATGACTGAAATCGGAGACGTCATTGTTATTATTTTTTTCTCTCGTTCTGCTGAAACAACAGCGTCTTGCAAATGAATTCAGTGCTGCTTCCTGGTGGATCTTTTCAATGGCAATTTGCAATTCAACACAGTATCAAAAATAAACTTTTCCTTTGCATGTTTCAATGAAATCAATTTACTCAGCTTAACTTATTGTGTAGTTCAAAGCTATAAATAGGACTTCTTTTGAAATGCCTTTTTGCCCTACAAATTACTTCTGCCAGTAAAAGCAGCAGGGGTCAAGGCTGCCCCAATTGTTTCTACTAACATGGCGTGTATTCTTCAGGCACAATAGAAGCAGATCAAACTTGCATCAAAAACACAAGCCAAGTTAGTAGAAACTATTTTTTATTTTCACATTTCCAATATCTATAATGCAGATAAAATACAGACAAATAAAACTAACAATAACTAACTATACAAACAATAAAAACTAAAACAGATACATGCATATACATGTTCATATTATAAAAACGCCAGCTCAAACAAATATGTTTTTATTCTTGTTTTAAAAACAGTTTTTAGCCTTGTTTTAAGAGGAGTGCACCTGTGTGTGTGTGTGTGTGTGTGTATATATATATACACACACACACACACACACACACACACACACACACACACACACACACACACACACACACACACACACACATAATATATATATACATACATATATATATATATATATATATATACACACAGCTCCTTGCAATTTTCTCATATTATATATTATTATCTATCTACATCTTGCTTGCATAAGTATTCAACCCCCACAGATCAATATTTGGTAGAGCCACCTTTCACTGCAATAACAGCTTTAAGTCTTTTGGGGTAAGTATGTACCAGCTTTGCACACAGTGTCAGAGTGATTTTGGCCCATTCTTCTTGGCAGATTTGCTCCAGGTTGTTCAGGTTGGTTGGACGACGCTTGTGGACTGCAATTTTCAAATAGTGCCACAGATTCTCAATGGGAATGAGATCAGGACTTTGACTGGGCCACTGTAGGTCATTCACCTTTTTTTCTTGAGCCACTCCAATGTTGCTTTGGCCTTGTGCTTGGGATCATTGTCCTGCTGAAAGGTGAATTTCCTCCCGAGCTTCAGTTTTTTAGCAGACTGAAGCAGATTCTCTTGCAGTATTTTCTTGTATTTTGCTCCAACCATTCTTCCTTCAAGTGTAACAAGATGCCTAGTCCCTGCTGATGAGAAGCATCTCCACAGCATGATGCTGCCACCACCATACTTCACTGTAGGGATGGTGTGTCTTGAGGCATGGGCAGTGTTAGGTTTGCACCACACATAGCGCTTTGAGTTTTGGCCAAAAAGCTCTCTCTTGGTCTCATCGACCACAAAACCTTTTCCCACATCGCAGCTGGGTCACTCTCATGCTTTCTGGCAAACTCCAGATATGCTTTCAGATGGTACTTTTTGAGTAAGGGCTTCTTTCTTGCCACCCTCCCATACAGGCCAGTGTTATACACTTGATATGGTTGACTGGTGCACCATTACTCCACTCCCAGCCACTGAACTCTGTAGCTCTTTCAAAGTTATTGTTGGCCTCTCTGTGGCTTCTCTCACAAGTCTCCTTGTTTGAGCGTTGAGTTTTGAGGGACGGCTTTTTCTTGGCAGTGCCTGGGTGGTGTGATGCAGCTTCCACTTCCTGATTATTGATCCAACTGTGCTCACTGGGATATCCAAACACTTGGATATTATTTTGTACCCTTTCCTAATCTATGCATTTGTATTACTTTATCTCTAACTTCTGTAGAATGTTCTTTGGTCTTCATTTTCCTTCAGATTCACAGCCTTATCAATGATCCTTCAACGGTGGGGTTTTTATCCAGAAAATGTGACAGCAACTTTAATGGTTCACAGGTGGAGGCCTATGGTAAGGTAATTTTGTCCTCGGTAGGGCAATTTCTTTCATTGGTGCAAACTGGGAGCTTCCACAGCACAGGGGTTGAATACTTATGCAAGCAAAATATTTCAGTTTTTTTTTTTTTTTCTTAAAAATATTTCCCAACATAAAACCAATGTCACCTTACAATAATTAATTCTGAGTTTCAGTGTTTAAAAATAAAATATCGAACAGAACGAAATTTCAATGTACCATTTGTAATTCGGTAATATGAGAGAATTGGTCTGGGGTCTGAATACTTTTGCAAGGCACTGTATACACACACAAACACACACACACACACACACACACACACACACACACACACACACACACGGTTCTAGATATGGGGTGCCATGTGTAATGAAAAGTGTTAATATTTGTAAATCTTGTATTTTTTCCCCAGATTAATAAATGTTGTGAAAATGCTTTTTTTTTTTTTAAATGTGTACATGCAGACATAATTTATAAATCTAGTTACAAGAGTTAACATTTAACTAAACATTTAATATCTTAACTAGCTTTAACTTTAAACTAAATATTGAACTAAATCTCTAAATAGATTTAATATTTAGTTAAATATTTAACTAAATCTTAAATCTCTTATCAATTAAATCTGGAGTTTGTATGCAAATAAGCTCTACCCGCTTTGTGCTTACATGCGATTTGATTGGCTCTTGTAATGCTGACATTTGCATATTTCCTGATTAGCATTACAACAGCCAATCAAATCAGGTGAAGGCACAAAGCGGGCAGAGCTCATTTGAATATAAACGTTAGCTTTAGCTGGCCAATTAAATATTTAGCTAATTGTTAAATCTTGTAACTAGATTTGTAAATGATATCTGAATGTACATGTTTAAAAAAATATTTATTTATTTGCACAACATTTAAGTTAAATCTGGAAAAAAAGACAGACTTTTTTTTACACATGGCACCCCATATCTAGATGCAGGGAGAATGTAAATAAAGTAATTATTGTAAATCTAACATTAGATGCATTCTGTCAAATTTCAGGATTGCTGGAGACCCTGTATAATACACAACCTCGACTGATATTTACATGCACTTAGTGTTACTTATTCTTTCTCGTGATTCTCTGTAATATATGCAATGTTCATCCAGGCATCTATGAAGTGGGGGTTGTGGACCCTGAGTAATGTGGACCAGATGCCCATCTAAAATGAGGAGCCTGTGTCTGGTTGCCCATTTGTCCAGATGGTTGGCAAATTGTACTCGATTAGGAAAGAAAAAAAGGGTTTGAAGTCAGTACCAAAGCAGTCTTGCTAAAAAGAAAATAGTCAAACTAATTGTTTTAAACAGCGAGAAAGCATGATGACTGATATACAAAACAGAAAAGTATCTTTGATGATAATCTGTTGATGTACTATTAAAACCAATATTTATTGTTCACAGTGCTTGTGTGGCAATTAAAACCAGCTGTGAGTCGCATCTTTAAAATGTCACTGTACAGTCACACTCACTGGCTGATAGTGTTGCTTTGTATCAGTGGAGTTAGAATGAACAATATTTGGATGGGTAACACAGTTTTGAAAATCAGCATCAACATGAAAATCAGCATAAATAGTGTGCCAATACATTTAATTTAATTGCATGTTTGTCATAGGTACTGAAGTATTTAGACAGCTAATTTGTAACCTTAATTAGTAGGTATCTGTGTTAGAATGAAGAGGCTTACATGTTTCCCAATGTGCGTGAACATGATACAATGGCAGTGACAGTGATGCAAAGTGCCAGCTATATCATGCTCTTCTTCATGGACTACTGTTTGATTCATTAATATCTTACTGTGACACGGTGGCCCTGTCGCTGGTTCTTGCGCAAATGTGTGCAGCTGGGATGCAGAACAGGAGATGCCCGGCACTGAGCTGATCGGAAGCTCCAGATTGGGTGGGGGGTGTGCCCGGCGAGGCTGCACGCAGCTCAAAAGGCATCTGCGCCACAGATCGAGGTGACTGCACCGCCATGCTATATAGAGGGGCGTGTTACTAACATCGAGGAGGTGAGTGTCCGCTCAGCAAGTAACTACTACAGAGTCTCTCAACTACAAGACAGTGCCTGTGAAGGCTCTGCTCAGCCAGGAACGTAACGACCCAGAGTCGCTGGGTGGCCAGGACCTCAGAAGCAATAGCATTTGCTTAATTAGACCTTTTTACTTATTTTCAGCTCTAAATAGTTGTAGATTTTAAGATATCTCTAACATTGTATAAGTAACTTGAACTCTGCAACTTTTTAGGAGCCAAGAACAATTAAAAATATATAATTAAGCAAATTCATTAGTTCAATTAAGGGTTTAGTTAAATAACTGAAAGGTCAGTTGAAATGAAAACCACTGGACCAGGGTTGGGAAACACTGTTTTAGAGATTGTTGATCCCAACCAGTATAGAGAGGGGTTTAGTAGTGTAGTATTTTCCTGGAGTGGGACGTCTCTTTTAGTGGGACTAGTGCTCATCTTGTGTGGCAAACTTTTATTTTTAGCTTTGTTTTGTTCTGTTTTCTTTATCAAATCTGGCACTAGGGCTGCCATTGCTGGTACCCTAGTGTCAGCACCTGTGTACTATTAAATCTGCCCCCCTGTGTGGCGTGTCAACACCAATGATCTGTTTCTGACGCATTATTATTCAGTAACGACCCAGACACGTAATTAATCCCCCTGTTACACTGATGCATATATTTCTCGTATATAGCCATAAACTGGTCAAGTTACTTTTCAACCACATATGTACATAACATTATCAGAATACTTTTGCTCTTAAATAATCTGTTATAATGCCTTCCTACTTCACTGTGAATATTAGATCATCAATGTATGATATATTGTACACTTGCAAAAAACTACATAATAAATCCATTACAATAGTTATCCTGTTAAATTTGCAAAAAAAGAAAAATTATCTTATTTAAACCACTTCCATAAAAATGAAAAAGGATGTCCTGAGAACAGCTTGACCATCAAGCACCATCTGTACAAAACAGACCTGTGCGAAGTTATTAATGCCTCTACATTCTTGCAATAATGGTTATGTAGTTGCTTAACCCCATATATTTCATGACTGCAGAAGGTTTTAAAGACATTGTACTGCAATTCAGCACCATGAATGTGGTGTGTCTCTTACTGTGCAAGAGATCTCATGAAGTTTGGGTGAGGGGCTGGCTAGCTCTGGCTGATCAAGCTCTGAGAAATGATGTCTCTTATCATAAGAAGACTGCACTAAGGAACTAGTATTAAACATAACTTAAAACTGTACTGCATGTTCTAAGCCATGAGGGTAGTTGGTTGATTTCTTATACAGTAGCTGCTTTATAATCATTACTATACTTACCTGTTCATGTCATTACAATGCAATTGTTTTTTTTTTTTTTTGTTTTATATATATATATATATATATATATATATATATATATATATATATATATATATATATATATATATATATATATATGGCCGTACTTGTGTACGGGAATGTGCATGAACACAATGTGATAGAAGCATTATACTTCTATTATAAACACTATGCCATAGGTATTCAATGTTACTTCCCTGAGTATAATGCAATACATGTTTTAACACTGGGGTTCTGGTCCATTGCCCAGGCTAACTCCAGTTCTGATACCAATCAAGTATTTCTTGACTGACTTAAAGAAGATAGTGAAAAGAAAGCAGTTGTGATACATCCTCAGAATACATAATGCATGCAAAGGAGAGCACGTTTTACTAAAGATTTGCCGAGAGTGTGCCAGTCCTAAAATACTTTTAATCAGCAAAGAACAATATTTAGCTCAATACAGCTGAAGGATAACTGAATATCTGAAACCACAGGCTTTTGATATTTATGGGTATGGCTGCATATGATACACTGAGAACAGCTTCAATAGTTTCCTCTGGTATTGCAGACATGAATCACCAATTCAGGATTACCACTTTAAGCACCGGCTTGCATTTCAGAGTAGGGTTACATCATCCCTAGCATACAAGGGATATCCTACAATATCATTTCAGATGACAAAGGGATTGCATTTGAGCCATCTGTGGATCATTAATCCTTTCTGAACCCCAGGATTGCAATGAATGCCAATAGCTTAAGAAGCAAAATAAGCCAAATCTACAGTAAAGTCATATTACAAAAAAAGGAAATATAATCAATGTATTAATGATATTTCATGAACCCAAAACAATATTCCTACGTAAACCATGATTCCTTGTATAATATTCATAGACCTGTACAAAAACATGCATAATTGTAGTTTAAGAAGAAAGAATTTCTACCACAGATAACTAATACATTCAACATACTGTAACTCCAAGAGTAGCTAAAATACAATCCCTGCTTCTAACTGGTTGTCAATATTCTTAAAATCAAACTTTTAAGATGTTAATTAAGATGTATATTTAATTCCTAAACATTTTGGTTTGCATTGTAGTGTTGTTTCCAGTTTCTTTCCAAGACTATAAGTCTACATAGTATCTTCTTAATTCAGAAATCTGCAGTTAACCATCAAATTACAAAGAGAGCGACATATGGGGCCACTGCCATGCTAAATTCTATTATCACATACAGTATACATGCTTATTGTTGCAGTGTAGTTCTGCCATGCAAGTAGTAGTATTCTGCATAGACATGATTGACTAATCCTAATACAACAACAACACGTTTGTGCGTGTGTGAGTGAGTGTGTGTATGTGTTTCTGTGGACTGTATCGAAGCGCACAGAGTTAAATAAAGTAAAACATGGTAAGTGCGCAGGAGTGCGGCTGCTGCAACAAGCGGCCCGCTGGGAGCTGTTCTTTCAGCACTGCGCTTGATCAAAAAACAGTGCTCTCAACTTCTGTTTAATTCTTCCCAAACTGGTTTATTACGAGTCTCTCTCTCTCTCTCTCTCTCTCTCTCTCTCTCTCTCTCTCTCTCTCTCTCTCTCTCTCTCTCTCTCTCAAACACACACACACACACACACACACACACACACACACACACACACACACACACACACACACACACACAATGCCAATGCCGCTAACTCAACGATTACCACCACTGTAAGCGCTGGAATTCCTTCATGATAAAATAACGAAGCATACCAAGTATATCCTTTGAAATACCAAGGTGAAAATAAATTAATTTGAATTAATTATGAGATGTAATCTGTGTTGTATACCGAGGATTGTAGATTGTAGAAAAATTGTGTACTTGAAATACGCTAAAAATATTTCGGGAAGGGTGTTTGTCTCAGACAGCGAATCACACCAAAGCACGCTAACAAATTATGTGGCAGTTTTTATTTTATATTTATTTTTTTAATAGACTGGCGTGGGTGTCTGTATTTTGTGTGTTGCATTCTCGCGACCATTACGAAGGCGTGTAGACATTTTCAGCAAGTAGTCGTTTACACGTTTTACGAGTCACACGCTTTCATACACATTCAAACATCCATATTAGAAAACATAAATGCTCATCAAATTAATATAATGGGAGTGTAACTGCTATGTGTAAGGTGTATTATGAGGTCGCTTATAGTACAGTGTTATTGTTAGAACTTTCCATCTGGCAAACTGAATCTGAAACAAGCATTGGCATATAAATATACAGGCATCTTTGTGGAATTATAGCCTTCTGAAGTTTCGTTTTTAAGTGAAATACGTCCCATCAATAATTTCCAAACAATAATTTCCTACATGTTACTTCTCTTCTGTTATAATAAAAATAAATTATTATCTATCTATCTATCTATCTATCTATCTATCTATCTATCTATCTATCTATCTATCTATCTATCTATCTATCTATCTATCTCTCTATTGCTGTTTAAAAGTTGTAAAAGTCACATTTGTATGCCTGTTTCTCAAAATGTAAACCTTTTTTTTTTTTTTTTTTTTTTTTTTTTTTTAATAGTTCTGAAAACATCCCAATATAGGTAAACCTGTTAACCTGTTTCAATGGTTTGCGAGAGATAAGATCAGACCACTAAAATGTGATGTATAGCACATGTATAGTGCTATAATAATCAAACTGTGTAACGATATTTGAAGCGTTCTGTATTGCCCCTCTAACAGCCAGACGCTTCCTACGGTGTTGTGTAACTCCAACGTGATGTCAATCTAACTAGACACACTAATGCCCAAGAAGGAACAAAAAAGTCAAGCCCGTTATATGTAACATATATGCACCACAGCGCAAATGTTTAATCCATTCACTACTTAGAAACCTGACGATTTATAGAACTAAAACCATATGCAAATGGTGCAGTCCAAGAAATGTGCAATACAAGTAACAGGTTTACTGTGTGTGTGTGTGTGTGTGTGTGTGTGTGTGTGTGTGTGTGTGTGTGTGTGTGTGTGTGTGTGTGTGTGTGTGTGTGAATGAGAGAGAGGGAGGGAGGGAGAGAGATAGAGAGAGAGATTGCGAGAGACAGAGAGAGGGAGAGAGATAGAGAAAGAGAAAGACAGAGAGGGAGAGAGAGGGAGGGAGAGAGAGAGAAAGAGATGAGTGTTCTTCGTAGGCACTGCAGTATTTCAATGTACTAATGGCACAAATAGTAGCACAGACTAAACTCCATGGACGATAGATGGACATAAACACAGAGTAATCTTCACTACGCTCAGCATCTGCATGTGGACCACGTTTAATTATAAAACAGGGGGACATGAATATCGTGGATAAAAGAAAACAAAAAGTTTTTAAATAAAGCAAACTGTACTTTAAAAAAAATGTTTCTAATTGTTTTGCATATTATCAGTTACTTCTTAACATGAATATATTGTTATAGTTTTGTTTTTGGTCCACAAAATCTATGTGTTTAAAAAAGAATAAAGTTCTAGCTCCATATGGTATGATGAAAAGCAAACCAAGAAACAAAGGTTATGTTAAACAAAGCTGTTTTCTTTTATATAAATAACTTTAAAAGCACACTCACCTATAGTGGTGATGACCGTGATTGCAAAGTAGAAAGAGCCAGCAAATTTCCACTGAACTCCAGCCCTGTGAGGCTCGGCCTCCATTATGATCGTCTCCAGCTGCTCATAGTCCTCCTTACTGATGTTGTATTTCCCTTGGAGACGTCTTTCCTCGGTCTCCAGCTTTTCGTTCTCTCTCACTTCGTAATCAGACTCCAGGGCATCGAACACCGCTGCCCCGACCAGGAGATAGGTGAACGTGCAGATAATCAGGGACAGGGTCCGCACGTTCTGCCGCTTCATGGCCACCAGGAATCGATGAGTGAGGGGATCATGTCCCCTCGGATTCTCCAAGAACGCGCAGCAGCAGCTGGGGAGGCTCTGGAAGCGATTGGACCCAGGGAGGTAGAAATCGCAGTGGCGTTGGTGACGAAGGGGGCAACCGGCGCTGGTGTGGTGGAGACACTGCTGGTCCCTACAATCGGCTCCCTGTTCGTGGTCCTGAGAAGAGGAAAGACACAAGAGGCTACTCGATCGCCGGGACCAGGTGCCCTGCAGCCGAGAGACTCTGCGCAAGACCTGCCCAAACCAAGTCGAGCCAGTGCGTCGTGCCATCAACAACCGACACAAAGATTGCCTGTTTTTTTTTTTTTCTTTTTTTTGGTCAATTATGCATTTTAAAGGTGGAGGATAAAAACAATAATTAAATAAATGACAATTAATAAATACAAGAATCGAGGTACAAAGATGTGTTTTTTGTTGTTGTTGTTGTTTTTAAACATATGAAAAAGCGTACCCTATTTAGTTAGAATTGGTTCGCAGAGACATGCCAGAAACATGCTATTGGTTTTCAAAGAAACATTAAAGATTCCACTAATAAAACCAGCTGAAAGGCAAATCATCCCTTGACGTTTTTTTGCGAAGTTGCGTGCAGTTAGCTCCAATGTATTTTGTATATTTTCACCCAAAACTATTACTGCAGCCTTGACGAAGTGCTCCTCTTTGGAGAGAAAATAACCGAAGCTGTTGTGAAACACAGCAAGCACTGCCATAAACCCCACACAAGATAATGAATAAAGTACGTTTTTTTTTTTTTTTGTTTTGTTTTGTTTTTTTCTTTTGTGATCTTGCAGCCTTTAAAATTCGAGGTAAATACAGCACACTAGCAAATCTGAAGACTTCGTCTCACTGGATGATCGCCGTGCGGATCTGTGATGATCACAGATTTAGTCTTTTTTTTCTTGAAAAACCGCTCCCCTTAACTGGTTTTGCTCTCTCTTGATTTCCGTCCAGCGCTCACATTTGAACATGAAAGATGAAAAGTGAATTATCTGGCTTATCAGATGTGTTAAGAAAACGTAACGCATTCTTCTGTTATCTTTCAAGGCAACCAGTTTAGCGACCTGTCAGATCTCCTGCCTGGGCAAACCGCAATTAAAAACCAAACAGCAAAACACAACAGCATTTAAACCACATTGACAGATGCGTGAAACGTGCAAGCTTGAATACATTTGCTTAACTGGTTATTCGAACTATGTATGAGTATGCATTTACACACACATCATTGTATGTGGTCATATGAATTTACTGGCAAAAAACGATCAGAAATAGCAACAACAAAAAATAAACGTCCTCTCGGGTACTGGGATATGAAAGTCACATTTTAGACTGCGTTATGTTGCTAATTTTTCGAATTCATAAATGAAAACATGTTTTAGGGAAAAAAATAGCACTTTTGTTTTTACTCAACCTAGTCGTATATGCTAAAGAGAATGCAAGTGGGTGAGGCACCATTAAAGAAGTTAATACATACAAGTCCATAAACATGAGTGCGTCCTTCGATTAAAAAAAAAATATAAATTAACACAAATGAAACAGCCACCCCCGTATATCACAAGTTCCAAACCGTGGCGCCGGTGATTAGATATGTCCTTTGTTAAGCTTGGTCTGGGGGTTTCTATTTTAAACCACCCCTCTACTTTCTCTTGTCCTACGTGATTGATTCAAAGGTTTATATTCCTGGGTTCCCTTGACTCTACTCTCGCTTTCTCAGTCTCCCTCTCTCCCTCACTCACTCCCTCTCCTTCCCTCACTGGCCACTCCTGCTAATAAACATATTACAATTATAGAGGTTTGGCAGACCACGTGCTCGCAAATCTGTGTGTTTTCCCCTAAAGATAAGCAAGTGCTGTAATCCATGTGTGAATATAAGAGGGGGGTGATAATCCATGTGTGAATATGAGAGAAGGGGTGATTGAGTCTACTGACTTGCTCCATTTCGCACCCGTAAACGCACAGTGGTCCTATTCATCAAAGTGTCGGTGTTCAGAATTTTTTTTTTTATAATTGTTTTCCAAAAATTACGTGTTTAATTTTTTTTCCTAAATTGGGGGTGATTCATTAAAGTTTTATTATGAAAACCTGAAATTTGGAAAGCCTTTTTCTGTCGCTCTTATTACCTTTTTCATGAAGTAAACGGTTTCCGTGGACCGCCCACTAAATAAAAGGGGGGGCCAGTCGATCATATATTGTCGATGACACAGAAAAGAACAAGCAGTGAATCAAGTGTAAGAAATGTCAAGACAGGTGAACTGTGCTGCTGAAAACAAGATGTAATTGATTATAATGCTGACGGCACCACTTTAAATATTAAGGATACATTGCTGTTTTATTGTAGGTGGATTGCTTTTATTTATTTGACGTGTTTAAGCGTTCTTCTTCTTCTTCTTCTTCTTCTTCTTCTTCTTCTTCTTCTTCTTCTTCTTCTTCTTCTTCTTCTTCTTCTTCTTCTTCTTCTTCTTCTTCTTCTTCTAACCGTGGTAGTTATGTTTCTGTTATTGTGAATAGGTCAGTAAAGCCACCGCATATTCAGATCATTATTACCCTGGCATGTGTTGAATGGCCTTCTCGCCTCTGAAAATTTTTAATGTTGTTCTATTTTATACACACGCACACGCGCGCGCGCGCACACACACGTGGTGGATATATGCTTGTATTCTCTGTGTCTTTCTCCCCGTAAGTGAAATATGTTATTTATTTATTTATTTATTTGCTATATAACATTTTAGGTGCCGCGGAACAACCAAAGGAGGCCCAGTTGCATCATTAAGATCAGATTTCATGTTTTTTATTTATTTATTTATTTATTTATTTTAAAGACAAACTAAAGGGGAATGTGAAAGTGATCTGTATCATGTTGTAATATTAAAACAATTAGACAGTAACTCGTTTAATTGTTAATGTTCATCTCCAGCAATGGAATAAGGAGTGTAAAACATGCAACCGTGTGTGAAACAGTATGACATCAATGTACTGTGCGATATCATTCTGGCAACCAGACTGATCTGTAAAACAAAAGTAAATACTTGTCCAGTTATGTTTATTTGCAAAATTGGATAAACTGAAAGATATATATATATATATATATATATATATATATATATATATATATATATATATATATATATATATCTAGATATAATATATATATAGAGATAGTCTTTTCAAGAGTTGAATATTCAGATAGATCGCTCAACTCTACACACAAAAAGGAAAGTTTCAAATATATTATATATTATGTATTATAAAAATATAATAAACATTTAAAACTAAAATTGAACTTATTATTTTAGGTGAAGAGGAGCTGGATGTTGGGTTTAGAAGATGAGACAACAAAAATTAAAAAAAAAAAAATCACACATGAAAAAATCTTGTATGATTCTATCAAAGACCACCTGCCCATGCCTACATTGTGTGAATTCTATATCATCAGCTGGCTGCGGTCCAACAATACGCTCCTCATGGGCTCCTCAATAATCTCCAATCAATTTGAGCAGCATCGACATGTTCTGCAGGATGCAGTGTGCCACAATAATATAAGAAATAATATAAAATGCATCTTTAATTGGTCAAAAGTTCTTACAATGCATTTTGTGTTGCTGTGTGTGCCTCGTTGTGTAGTTCTTTCAATGCGTTTCATGTCATTGCGTGTGCCTCATTGTGTAGTTCTTTCAGTGTGTTTCATGTTGTTGCGTGTGCCTCATTGTGTAGTTCTTTCAATGCGTTTTGTGTCGCTGCGTGTGCCTCATTGTATAGTTCTTTCAATGTGTTTTGTGTCACTGCGTGTGCCTCATTGTGTAGTTCTTTCAATGCATTTTGTGTCACTGCGTGTGCCTCATTTTGTAGTTCTTTCAGTGCATTTTGTGTCGCTGCTTGTGCCTTGTTGTATAGTTCTTTCAATGCGTTTTGTGTCGCTGCTTGTGCCTCATTGTGTAGTTGTTTCAACGTGTTTCATGTTGTTGCATGTGCCTTGTTGTGTAGTTCTTTCAATGTGTTTCATGTTGTTGCGTGTGCCTCCTTGTATAGTTCTTTCAATGTGTTTCATGTTGTTGTGTGTGCCTCATTGCGTAGTTCTTTCAGTGTGTTTCATGTTGTTGCGTGTGCCTCCTTGTATAGTTCTTTCAATGTGTTTCATGTTGTTGCGTGTGCCTCATTGCGTAGTTCTTTCAATGTGTTTCATGTTGTTGCGTGTGCCTCATTGTGTAGTTCTTTCAATGTGTTTCATGTTGTTGCGTGTGCCTCATTGTGTAGTTCTTTCAGTGTTTTTCATGTTGTTGCGTGTGCCTCATTGTATAGTTCTTTCAATGTGTTTTGTGTCACTGCGTGTGCCTCATTGTGTAGTTCTTTCAATGCATTTTGTGTCACTGCGTGTGCCTTGTTGTATAGTTCTTTCAGTGCGTTTTGTGTCGCTGCTTGTGCCTTGTTGTATAATTCTTTCAATGCGTTTCGTGTTGCTGCATGTGCCTCATTGTGTAGTTCTTTCAATGTGTTTCATGTTGTTGCATGTGCCTCATTGCGTAGTTCTTTCAATGTGTTTCATGTTGTTGCGTGTGCCTCATTGTGTAGTTCTTTCAATGCGTTTCATGTTGTTGCGTGTGCCTCATTGTGTAGTTCTTTCAGTGTGTTTCATGTTGTTGTGTGTGCCTCATTGTGTAGTTCTTTCAGTGTTTTTCATGTTGTTGCGTGTGCCTCATTTTGTAGTTCTTTCAGTGTATTTTGTGTCGCTGCTTGTGCCTTGTTGTATAGTTCTTTCAATGCGTTTTGTGTCGCTGCTTGTGCCTCATTGTGTAGTTGTTTCAATGTGTTTCATGTTGTTGCATGTGCCTCATTGTGTAGTTCTTTCAATGTGTTTTGTGTTGCTGTGTGTGCCTCGTTCTATAGTCCTTTGAATGCCATTTCATGTTGTTGCGTGTGACTCGTTGTATAGTTTTTTCAATGTGTTTCGTGTTGCTGTGTGTGCCTCATTGTGTAGTTCCTGTGCCTGGTTATGTGTGACTGATAAGGTTGTCATAACTATCTCCTAAAGCCATAATCAGCATCCCCTATAAAAATCAAACAAATATAACTCCTGTATATATATATATATACAGGATACAAATAATATGTCTCTCCTGCTGAACACAAATGTTTCCTAATGCTTTATATGTGTCTATGTTTTGAAGCAACTAGGTTATCATGACTTGCAGCACTCGGTCTGTAACAGGCAATAGGGGGTGTGGAAGTAATTTAATAAAGTGCTACAGAGTTCAGTCAAATAATCATTCAAAATGTCATTTAGATCTATACAAGTATGCCAAGTTTCATGATATTAGTTTACTTTATTTTGATTCATAAACAAGTCAGGAATCAAGGCAAAAAAAAAAAAAAAACACCTAGTAAAACACCATCAGTGTGTCTGTCTCCTTCAAAAAAATGATAGATGCTGGACTTCCTTAGAATATAAGAGTTGTGGCATGATGCAGGAAAGTTTGCAAAAACACTGGTGATATTACCCGTGCTATCACAAACTACCTGCATGTTAATAGATGGGAAGTCCTTGCGGTTGATAAACAGTGCGCTTCTGTCGGCGTGAGTAATTGCTGTATCAGATTATGCCCTGGATAGCTGTCACAGATTATGCTTGAGGATGGCTGTATTTGATTATGCCCTGGATAGCTGTCATAGATTATGCCTGAGGATGGCTGTATCAGATTATGCCCTGGATAGCTGTCACAGATTATGCCTGAGGATGGCTGTATCTGATTATGCCCTGGATAGCTGTCACAGATTATGCCTGAGAATGGCTGTATCAGATTATACCCTGGATAGCTGTCACAGATTATGCTTGAGGATGGCTGTATCTGATTATGCCCTGGATAGCTGTCACAGATTATGTCTGAGGATGGCTGTATCTGATTATGCCCTGGATAGCTGTCACAGATTATGCCTGAGAATGGCTGTATCAGATTATGCCCTGGATAGCTGTCACAGATTATGCTTGAGGATGGCTGTATCTGATTATGCCCTGGATAGCTGTCACAGATTATGTCTGAGGATGGCTGTATCTGATTATGCCCTGGATAGCTGTCACAGATTATGCCTGAGGATGGCTGTATCAGATTATGCCCTGAATAGCTGTCACAGATTTTGCCTGAGGATGGCTGTATCTGATTATGCCCTGGATAGCCGTCACAGATTATGCCTGAGGATGGCTATAGCCGAAAGTTTTGCATCGCCATATATAATTAACTGATTTTGCTTTATAAAGTTGAATAAAACCTGCTGAATAATGTTATGTTAACATACTGAATTACATACCGCTTTGCAGTTTTCCATACTTAACGAAAAGCTGACAAAAATGAAAAATGTGACATTTCAAAATCTAACATGAAACACTGTACTACTATTACAACTTCCAGTGTTCTGCCCAATAGTCTCTTGGCAGTATTTGGCACCTTGAGTGGCAAATACTGTCCCTGCCAAATAAAGTCTCCTAGCTGTATTGGTCACTCCAACACACTAATAGTGTGCAATATATTGTATAACCGGATTGATTGAATATGTCATTTGTTTTACATTCTTTGCTTTAGAAGATCGGAGAACATTGTACTGATAATTAATGAATTCACTACCGTAGCGGAGCAGAATAGTGTCTCTATTTACTTTTCAATGGAGACTCTATTTGGCAGTGACAGTATTTGACATTTTAGGTGGCAAGTGCTGTCTACAACACAATTGAGTCCCATTGCAAATTACATTACAACTAAAGTAACAAGAATAGTGTCTCTATTTACCTCCCTTGTCTGTAATCATTACATTTCAATGCAAAACCATTGAAATTAGCAGATTCAGAGATGGCGCAAACATAAACTATGCATTCACAAATTAATTTGCATGTGTGCTGACTACAAATGAAACTCACTATTTTGCATAACACCAGTAGACTTTTGCAGTATCATTTTGTAGTTTCTTTGATTGCATGATATTAAATAAAATAACTAAAGTCTGTTCATATAGTTTTTTTTTTTTTCAATCCTAAAATTGTAGGGGTTGCTAAACTTTTGGCCATAGCTGTATATGTGTAGGGCTATGTTGGACAAGTTGTCATCACATGTGACAGCCTGCCCCAACCAGACATTACACAGTCATGTCTTTCTTGCTGTCCCATGTCTTGTCCCACTGGATTTGCTCTTACACCACAGGTAGCTCATACCTGGCTCTATTCAAAATGATACTCACTTCAAACAAAGCTAAATATTGTATACAAAAATGAAAAAAAATGTGCTAACTCTTATACATGATGTCATAGAGATGGAACTCTATGACTGTGGGCTTCCTCACAACTAAACACACACACTTAGTGTTACTTGGTATTATGCACTAGCACCATATAGTGTAAATATTATAGGCACTGTGACAACCAACCCCAATCTCCCCTATTAGGCAATTATTCTTTATTCAACCAAACCAGCATGTCATACAGGAACCATGTTGCTGTCTATATGGGATGATGTTTAATCTGGTAAAGGGTTTCTCAATTTAATGTGCTGTAATTTGCCAATCTCCACACACACACACACACACACACACACACACACACACACACACACACACACACACACACACACACACACACACACACACACACACACACACACACACACACACACACACACACACACACACACACACACACACACACACACACACACACACACACACACACACACACACACACACACACACACACACACACACACACACACACACACACACACACACACACACACACACACACACACACACACACACACACACACACACACACACACACACACACACACACACACACACACACACACACACACACACACACACACACACACACACACACACACACACACACACACACACACACACACACACACACACACACACACACACACACACACACACACACACACACACACACACACACACACACACACACACACACACACACACACACACACACACACACACACACACACACACACACACACACACACACACACGCACACACACACACACACACACACACACACACACACACACACACACACACACACACACACACACACACACACACACACACACACACACACACACACACACACACACACACACACACACGCACACACACGCACGCACACACACAGACACACACACACCAATTCTTAGCCAAACTTAATGTCACAGTCATCAAAATAAATTGCATTTTGTAATCTGTAACAAAATCCCACCTATTCTCTGTGAGGACATTGACTGATGGCATGTACGGAATATATTTGTGCATGCAAATGGTTTAACTTTAAATGCTCGTTGAGATGGATCTCGTTTTGTGATTGGGAACAAGGCAGCACATTTGCTTTCAGTTACTGGTGTGGTCAGTTGTCATGGTTCCTTATTTGTGGCAGTAATTGCTGTTCTAAGGAAAGAGGCCCTCGATTATTGCTTGTAAACTGACTCATACAGGTAAATCATAAACTCATGTTTAGAAGGAGAAAGAGATAAATGTGTGGCCATAGCCTATGTGTAACGTTGTAGGCTATCTGTGTATCCCGTGAGGTATTTAGTTTGACATTAATGAACATTTTCACAGTGCCAACACCATTCTACAACTGCTTCATGAATATAGAACAGAATTTTCTTTATACAAAACTGACCTTTTAAAAACTTTTTTTAAATAATTTATTTATTTATTTATTTATTTATTTTATTTATTTATTATTATTATTATTATTATTATTATTATTATTATTTATTTTTATTATTATTATTATTATTATTATTATTATTATTATTAATTGGGTATTGGTCTGATATACATGTCTATATACAAAGGTAACGGTGTAAAAGAGTGATAGGAAGCGAGTACTGTGTTAGACAGATATGCAACTGGAATTCTGAAAGCTTACCGTATACCCTCTGGTAATACTGTAATATGAATCAATAGGACAAAAAATCCAAAAGCTGCTTGATGATAGTAACAGCCAAAATGTTTGTCTTCTTGTCTTCCCGGTTTCTTTGTAAGTTGTATCTAATAGGTTTTGTTTTGAAGTTATCGATGTATCTTTTAATAAGCGAAGACAAAACAGATATCAGGATCAATCCTAAAAGACTAGACTTTTTAAAGGATTGTAGACTGTTAAACATCAATCACAGTATGATAATACCCTTATTTAATCATACTGCAAACATCCATACTGAAATTGCATTATCCATAGTTATGGGGTCTCTGTTGTGTAATTATCCCAATTCAAACCAATCGTGCGGGCATTGTCTGTTATAGAATCGCGCAGTTCATTTAGATACAGAAAGGGCAATAGTCCTTTAACTGGAACAGAATAGGCATGCGAGTAGAGCTGTTTGCACTGAGACTGAGTTCTTGTCGAGTAGAGCTGTTCGTGGTATTGAAACTGAGTTCATGTCGAGTAGAGCTGTCCGTGGTACTGAAACTGAGTCCGGGTCTAGTAGAGCTGTCCGTGGTACTGAAACTGAGTTCAGGTCGAGTATAGTTGTTTTTTTCAAATGCAAACAGGATTTTTTTTTTTTTGAAAAGCACATTTTTTTTTTTTTTTATTATAACACAAATATTGTGCAAGAAGTCACTTTTATTCTCAACTTGCGGATAGGCTAGGGGATTGCACTTGTGTATGTTACATGAGTCAGTGTATAACCTATGTGTGTGTGTGTGTGTGTGTGTGTGTGTGTGTGTGTGTGTGTGTGTGTGTGTGTGTGTACTATAGTGTGGTTGCAAAATAAGTCAAATATATCCCAAGGGCTACATTAACTCATTATTTGGAGGTGAAGGGGGATTGGAAGTTTATTCAGTCAGGGACTGTGTTATTCTAGAACCAATAATAGTATAATAATAATTTGGGGTGTACATCAATATCGATATTTTGATATGATATCGATATCGTTCGAATACTTAGCAGTTTTTAAACTATAAATAGCCTGTCTAAACGGTAGTTGGGAGTTCAGTTAGACGCGAAACCAAGTGTGAGAAGGAGAGCAGGTCGGGCGAGGGGAAGAGGGAATGGGCACACCCCACGTTTGGCTGCCGGACCAGAGCTGGAGCGAAGCTGAAGCATCTCGTCTCCCAAATAAAGCCATACCTCTCCTCTCAGCAAAAAAACTAAATACATAAGGAAAGATAACCTTGTAATAGTCCTAATATTTATTTAGTTATAAAACAAATGCTGAATATTTCAGATACTGTATCAAAAGGGAGAGACAGAAACAGAAGTTAGACTGAGATGTTGTTTACAGTTTGAACAATACGGGTACTGTATTTACTGTAGAAATATTGCATGAATCTCTAGTATAGGGAATTGGGGGACCTGCTGCCTGAGCGTTATATACGAGGTGTGTTATAAACGAGAGCCTTATAGAGAGGGAGCACTGTAATGCCAAAAATTCTATATTTTTTATTATAAGTTTATTTTATATTAAGATACAACAAACCCTATCAATACCAATCATTATTAGTCTTGTTGGCAAACATCACACATAAAGTATTATTTAACCATTTTATTCCATTGATTGCCATTTTTCTTTTTCTAAGAACCCAATTAACAAACTTATTTAAAACAGCCAATAGCTATAAATCAAGAAAAACAACGCATCCACAACCTGTGTACCCTCTCTCATATGCTCTGCCCCGGTTCTTCACTTGTTTCCTCACACCAGCCAGTCCCTTACCAGAAACTATATCCTGTTTTCAAAAAGTGCGAGCAACAAATAAAAAATAAAAAAAAAAAAAAAACAGGATCGTTTTTTTTAAAGGGATACACACCTAAAAACAAACTTAACACAAAACTGACACCCTGGGATCCTTCAAGAAGCTGCTTGATGTGATTCTGGGATCAATAAGTTACTATCAACCAAATGAGCAAGATGGGCCGAATGGCCTCCTCTTGCTTGTAAACTTTCTTATGCATTTTGTCCATGTGATTACTTATTCTATTAGTAATGTATTTTTTAAATGTGAACTTTCGGTACTATATATGAGATGTACTTTTAAAAAATCAAAACACATCTCAAAATAATGCAACATTCAGCATGACACCATACTTAATACTTTTAGATGTGTCACACATTACATTACTTCCAGATTGGCTAGTCAGTGAAGTACAATATTTCTGTTTTGAGGTGGCTGATTATGGCATGGAATAGTAAAACAGTATAACAAGACCTTGCTTTTCTCCATGGATATGAAGATACTAAGTTAA
The DNA here is from genome assembly GCF_017654505.1 of Polyodon spathula. Taxonomy (NCBI): domain Eukaryota; kingdom Metazoa; phylum Chordata; class Actinopteri; order Acipenseriformes; family Polyodontidae; genus Polyodon; species Polyodon spathula. The sequence continues at coordinate 95,756,953 of NC_054536.1, forward strand.
AGTAAGTTATTGCTTTTCTTATGTAAATATCTGTTAACGTCTGTATGCATGTTTCATATTGCAATTGTGTTACAATTTTCATATCATTGCCCATCCCTAATAATAAGTAATAGTTGTAATTAATTTGCATAAAGTTATACTCTCAGTTGATGCAGCTCCATTACTTTAAGCCTCGGGAAAATAAAGTATATACATAATTTTCAAACACATTTTAAAAACTGAAAGTTAAAGGTAAATCAGTTTTTTTTTTTGTTTGTTTTTTAGCTCTGCCAGCTGTTGCTTTAACTGATGTAAGTACATATCAAAAGCTGTGTAAAAGAGATGCATTGGTGAAACAATATGTTACAGCTCAGAACGTTGCTTTTCAATAACTGTAGCTTTGTGACATTTTAAGGTCTCAAAATAAACCTCAACTGAGCAGTAGTCATGTACCCATATTATATATATATATATATATATATATATATATATATATATATATATATATATATATATATATTGTTTGATGGCATGACAACTACTTGTTATTGTTTATATTCAAATCCATGATTTATTCTTACATGATGTAATGGCGTTCTATATATTGTGAACTCATTTTTACTTATATCTCTAAATCTATATTAATTCTAATTAACATTATTTTATATAAACTTAGATTTATATTATCATTCAATTCTGGCTCTGAGGATCAGCCTTGATTTGACCTCCCCAGCGCATTAGCATGCACAACTTTTGAATTAATTTTGTTTTGTTGGGGAGCATTGGATCAGCCTTCACGTGGCACTCCCTGTCAGTACCTTGGTACTGCTAATTGATCCAACCCTGCTGACCAAATCCAATCAGTTTTTTATGGATCCCGGTCACTTGCGAACATGTAAGCCACGACGTGGCAGGATCCTTTGACTTTCAAGCCGTTGGATTCGCACTCCGAGTTTTTCAACTCAATGTCGAGGGCTTATCACTAGCAAAGCACACACTGATCAGCAGTCTTGTCCATCAGCTCAAGATTGACACTGTCTGTCTACAAGAGACATACATTGCAGTTGAAGAGGCCGGTCGCCATGCCATTGACGGCTTTGCCCTGCTGTGTCATGCAACCCACCCAAAGCACGGCCATGCAACCTATGTCCGCAGCGACATTGCCTATGCTCGGTTCATTTCATCGACCACTTTTTGCAACATCATCGAAGTCGGAGGTTTTCAAATTTCTAATGTTTACATGCCTCCGAGTGCCAAGTTCTACTGGTGCATCGTCATCCCACTATCTACATGGGGGATTTCAACAGCCACCATTCAGACTGGGGATATGAGGATGTATCCAATGTCGGTGACAGCTTTGTTACTTGGGCCTCCAGAAACGACATTATCCTGTCATATGATCCAAAACAACCAGGTTCCTTCCACTCAGCCCGCTGGTCCAAAGACTACTCACCGGACTTATGTTGGGCGAGCATATGAATAGTCGTTCCCAACCTATTGCCAAAATGATCATCAGTGACTTTCCACATTCCCAGCACAGACCATCACTGATACATATTGGTCTGCACCTACCAACAATTCGCAGCTCAAACAAGCTTCATTGGAACTTCAGAAAGGCAGACTGGGAGAAGTTTAGTGAGATAGCCGACCACAGCATTCCAACGATTCCACTTCGCGTCATTCCGGTTGAAGAGGCGTACAACCGCTTCCATCAAGCAATCTTCAAAGCAGCAACTTCATCAGTTCCAAGAGGTCGAAGACCGGTGTACATCCCATGCCTGCATGATGAATGTGAGGCTCTGTTGAAAGAGTACGAATGTTCAGGAGATCCAGGATTGAGGACCAATTGTTGGAAAGCACCTCTCGAGAAACAATGGAAGAGGCATGTAAGAGACGAGTGGCACCAACTCCACCGAAGGAATAGTGGTCAGGTCACAGTTAATCCAGTCACACCTGCTGAATTGGCAGAAGCTCTGAACTGAATGAAATCTGGAACCGCCATGGGCTATGACAACATCCTCTCAGAATTCCGGAAGCATTTTGGACCAAAATGGCTGGGTTTCCTAACACGTGTCCTGTCAGAGCACCACATGCCACGAGTTTGGTGATGCTCAAAAGTCATTGCTATCCTGAAACCGGATATGGACCCTCACATCGCAGCAAGTTACAGACCTATATCATTACTTTCAGTAAGCTACAAGGTCCTGGAGCGGGTGATCCTTAAACGCATCACCCCAAACATTGAGCGGATCCTCCCAATTGAACAAGCAGTTCAGAGCAGGAAGAAGTACATGTGATCAAGTCCTAGCTCTTGCTACCTTCATCAAAAACGGCTTCCAGCGGAAGTTTAAAACCGGCGCCGTATTCCTGGATTTAACTGCAGCATACGACACTGTCTGGCGCACAGGCCTCTTGTTAAAGCTGGCAAAATCCTTGCCAGCTTGGGTTACAGATGTCGCCTTCTGTGAGACTGGAGGATACAAGTACACATGGGTGAAGAAGTGAGCAGGTGGCGGATTCAGCAGAACGGTCTCCCACAAGGATCTGTTCTCGCACCCACTCTCTTCAATGTGTATGTCTCAGACCTTCCTCGTACAAGATCCAGCAAGTTCATGTATGCAGACGACATCTGCTGTGCCACTCAAGCCCAAGCTTTCGAAGAACTCGAAGAGCGTCTCAATATCGATATGGCAATCTTATCCGACTACTGCAAAAAGTGGCAACTCCAACCAAGCATCACAAAAACTGTCTCAGCAGTTTTTCATCTGCACAATGCAAGTGCTTCATGGGAACTGAATGTAGTCCTAGATGGTAAACGGCTTAAGTGCGATCACAGCCCAATTTACCTCGGTGTTACCCTGGATCGTTCACTGAGAATCCATGACCACCTGATAAAGACAGCGGCGAAAGTCCTCGCACGAAAAAACTTGCTGAGTATGTTGGCCGGCATATCATGGTGAGCACGAACACCGGTCCTCCGGTCCACAGTCCTTGCTCTCTGCTACTCAACAGCTGAGTACTGTGCCCCAGTCTGATGTCGCAGTTCGCATGTAAAGAAAATTGACACTCATCTGAACTCTACAATGCAGACCATCTCCGGCACTTTTCGCTCAACTCCAGTCCAGTGGCTACCGGTGCTGAGCAACATCACACCTCCACACATTCGGTGCAAGGAAGCGGTGGTCAAAATCGTCAACAAGATCCAGGATAACCCGTCACTACCATTGCATGACTTTATCTTCCATCCACCAAAGGTGCGTCTGGAATCTAGATGTCCAGTCTGGCTGTCACTTCCTGACCCTGATTGGTCATCAACAACCCAGTGGCAAGAGGAATGGTTCCAGAGTGACACTCGCAACCAATTCCTCATTGCTGACCCAACAGACTGCCCGCCCGGCTTTGACCTGCCACCCCAAGATTGGACTGGTGACCAGAACTGCACACAATATTCAAGATGAAGTCTTACTAGTGCATTGTACAGTTTTAACATTACTTCCCATGATTTAAATTCAACACTTTTCACAATGTATCCGAGCATCTTGTTAGCCTTTTTCATAGCTTCCCCACATTGTCTAGATGAAGACATTTCTGAGTCAACAAAAACTCCTAGGTCTTTATCATAGATTCCTTCTACAATTTCAGTATCTCCCATATGATATTTATAATGTACATTTTTATTTCCTGTGTGCAGTACCTTACACTTTTCTCTATTAAATGTCATTTGCCATGTGTCTGCCCAGTTCTGAATCTTGTCTAGATTATTTTGAATGACCTTTGCTGCTGCAACAGTGTTTGCCACTCCTCCTACTTTTGTGTCGTCTGCAAATTTAACAACTTTTCTTACTATACCAGAATCTAAATCATTAATGTAGATTAGGAATAGCAGAGGACCTAATACTGATCCCTGTGGTAAACCACTGGTTACCACACCCCATTCTGAGGTTTTTCCTCTAATAAGTACTTTCTGTTTTCAACATGTTAACCACTCCCTAATCCATGTACATGTGTTTCCTTGAATCCCAACTGCGTTCAGTTTGAGAATTAATCTTTTGTGCGGGACTTTGTCAAAAGCTTTCTGGAAATCTAAATAAACCATGTCATATGCTTTGCAATTATACATTATCAATGTTGCATTGTCAAAAAAATCAAGCAAGTTAGTTAGACACGATCTCCCTTACCTAAAATCATGTCTACTGTCTCCCAGGACCCTGTTACCATATAGGTAATTTTCCATTTTGGATCTTATTATAGTTTCCATAAGTTTGCATATAATAGAAGTCAGGCTTTAAAGTGCCTTTTTTTGCTGAATATTTTTTTTAATTGATCTATTAAACCATTTTGGCAATTTAGTTTTACATTTAGATCTGTCTACTTTAGGGATGTAATTGTTTTGCGCCTCTAGTACTACATTTTTGAAGAATAACCATCCTTCTTCTGTGGGTGTTTTCTCTATTTTACTCCAATCTACTTCTGTTAGTCTCTGTTTCATACCTTCATAGTTTGCTTTTCTAAAATTGTAAACCTTAGCTTTAGTCATTACTTTTGGGGATTTAAAAAACACTTCAAATGAGACCATGTTGTGGTCTGAGTTTGCCAGTGGTTCTCTGACCTCTGTTTTAGTTATTCTGTCTTTGTTATTTGAAAAGACTAAATCAAGGCATGCCTCCCCTCTAGTCGGTGCCTTGACAAATTGTGTTAGGAAGCAGTCATTTGTCATTTCCACCATTTCTGTTTCATCCTTCGTGCTACCCACCGGGTTTTCCCATTTTATTTGGGGGAAGTTGAAATCCCCCATTAGTATGGCTTCTCCTTTTGCTACACGCATTTCTAATGTCATTGTATAACAGATTATTGTGCTCACCGTCTGAATCTGGCAGTCTATAGCATGCTCCTATTATTATGCCCTTTGAATTTTTGTCCGTTATTCTGACCCATATTGATTCGGCTTTATTTTCTTTGTCCAGGTTTAACACCTGGGCTTCAAGACTGTTTCTTATGTATAGCGCTACCCCTCCTCCTCTTCTGTCCTGTCTGTCTTTCCTATACAGTGTATACCCACAAATATTATATTCGTCCCCATCACTCTCAGACAACCACGTTTCTGTAACACCTATCACATCATAGTTACCTATTAGTGCAGTAGCTTCAAGTTCTAGAATTTTGTTTCTGATACTTCTAGCATTTAGATAAATACATTTAATGGTTGTCTTACCTGAGTTGTTGTTCTTGTTTTGATGCGGTCTCCCTTCTGTTTTTTTGTTGATTTCTCCCCACTTCCTTTCTAGTTTAAATGCTTCTGAACCTGCTTGAGGATCTTTTCTCCAAGTAGACTGGTTCCCTTGTTATTTAAATGCAGTCCACCCCGTCTATAGCATAACTGAGGCAGAAGTGTTAAAGGGACTAGGAGCTCTTAAAATAAACAAATCCCCTGGGCCGGATGAGATCCTCCCAGTAGTACTCAAAGAAATGAAAGAAGTAATTTACAAACCGCTAACCAAGATCATGCAGCAGTCTCTTGACACAGGGGTGGTACCGACAGACTGGAAAATTGCAAACGTAATACCGATCCACAAAAAGGGAAACAAAACTGAACCAGGTAACTACAGACCAGTAAGCCTGACTTCTATTATATGCAAACTTATGGAAACTATAATAAGATCCAAAATGGAAAATTACCTATATGGTAACAGGGTACTGGGAGACAGTCAACATGGTTTTAGGAAAGGGAGATCGTGCCTAACTAACTTGCTTGATTTTTTTGAGGATGCAACATCGATAATGGATAATTGCAAAGCATATGACATGGTTTATTTAGATTTCCAGAAAGCTTTTGACAAAGTCCCGCACAAAAGATTAATTCTCAAACTGAACGCAGTTGGGATTCAAGGAAACACATGTACATGGATTAGGGAGTGGCTAACATGTAGAAAACAGAAAGTACTGATTAGAGGAAAAACCTCAGAATGGAGTGTGGTAACCAGTGGTGTACCACAGGGATCAGTATTAGGTCCTCTGCTATTCCTAATCTACATTAATGATTTAGATTCTGGTATAGTAAGCAAACTTGTTAAATTTGCAGACGACACAAAAGTAGGAGGAGTGGCAAACACTGTTGCAGCAGCAAAGGTCATTCAAAATGATCTAGACAAGATTCAGAACTGGGCAGACACATGGCAAATGACATTTAATAGAGAAAAGTGTAAGGTACTGCACGCAGGAAATAAAAATGTACATTATAAATATCATATGGGAGATACTGAAATTGGAGAAGGAATCTATGAAAAAGACCTAGGAGTTTTTGTTGACTCAGAAATGTCTTCATCTAGACAATGTGGGGAAGCTATAAAAAAGGCTAACAAGATACTCGGATACATTGTGAAAAGTGTTGAATTTAAATCAAGGGAAGTAATGTTAAAACTGTACAATGCACTAGTAAGACCTCATCTTGAATATTGTGTGCAGTTCTGGTCACCTCGCTATAAAAAAGATATTGCTGCTCTAGAAAGAGTGCAAAGAAGAGCGACCAGAATTATTCCGGGCTTAAAAGGCATGTCATATGCAGACAGGCTAAAAGAAATTGAATCTGTTCAGTCTTGAACAAAGAAGACTACGTGGCGACCTAATTCAAGCATTCAAAATTCTAAAAGGTATTGACAGTGTCGACCCAAGGGACTTTTTCAGCCTGAAAAAAGAAACAAGGACCAGGGGTCACAAATGGAGTTTAGAAAAAGGGGCATTCAGAACAGAAAATAGGAGACACTTTTTTACACAGAGAATTGTGAGGGTCTGGAATCAACTCCCCAGTAATGTTGTTGAAGCTGACACCCTGGGATCCTTCAAGAAGCTGCTTGATGAGATTTTGGGATCAATAAGCTACTAACAACCAAACGAGCAAGATGGGCCGAATGGCCTCCTCTCGTTTGTAAACTTTCTTATGTTCTTATGTTCTTATGTTCTTATACAGATAGTCCTCGTTGTAGAATGTGGTCCAATGATCAAGATAGGTGAAGCCTTCCCGTGTGCACCACGTCTTCAGCCATGCGTTTTGATTAATTATTTCCAGCTGTCCATATGGTCCTTTGCAAGGTGCCGGTAGTATACCAGAAAATACCACAGTTTTGGTTTTCTCTTTTAATTTCCTTCCTAGCTCTCTGAATTTGTTTTGCAGGGATTTTGGTCTGTCTCTTCCAATGTTGTTTGTACCGATGTGGACGACTACTACCGGTCGTCTCCTGTTCGTTCTAGGAGCCTGTCCACGTTCTCAGTGATGTGCTTGACGGCGGCTCCCAGAAGGCAGCACACTGTTGTAGTAAGGGGGTCCAAACTGCGAATTGAACTTGCTGTGTTTCTCAATATGGAGTCCCCAACAATCATGACCTCCCTTCTTTTTGCTGTCTGGTCACCACTGTCAATAGGGTCCTGGATGTTGTTCCTTTCATTCTCTTGTTGTTGGTTCTGCTCATCAAAATTCTGAAGTGACTCAAATCTGTTGGTTGTTTTGATTTCTGGTGGTTGTGTTTGACAGAGTCCTTTTTTCCCTGCTTCTGCCTACCTGAACCCAGCTGTTCTGACCTTCTATCTCCGTGGTTGCTTTCAGTCTGTTAGGGGTGATGTAGACTTCCAAAAATTGTGGGTGTGCCAGTTCCTCAAGATCCTGTTGCTGTCTCACTTCTTCCAGCTCCATTTCTAACATACTTACTAGTTTATGCAAGTCCTGGATCGCGCGGCACTTTACGTACACTTGGTTTAGCTCCGCTGGGTTTTCTTGGATTTCCCACATCAAGACCATGTTGAGGGTTTTTTTTAAGTTTAGTTTCTTCTGCAGCTGTCAGCCTGCTTTCAAACTGCTTCTAAACTGCTCTGTACTTTTCCACACCTGTACTTCTCCCACTCTCTGTCGCTTCCACTCGCTGTCGCTGGGAAGACTGCCTCGTTTAACTGCGTTGTTCTGCTGTGTTGTTGGCTCCTCCCCTCGCCCCTGTCTCAGAACAGCGCTGAATTTGAATCAGCTGCTCCGAGTTTCAGCTTGTTTGTTATCAGAAAAACATATACGGCTGTTTGACTTTGAGCTGCTGCTGTGTTTCCCCAATGTCCTCTGTTTTCTGATTAAAGCAATTAAAGATGCAATTTCTCCTTTCTGCTTCTAAACTGCTCTGTACTTTTCCACGCCTGTACTTCTCCCACTCGCTGTCGCTTCCGCGCATGAAAAAACTTGCTGAGTATGTTGGCAGGCATATCATGGTGAGCACGAACACCGGTCCTCCGGTCTACAGCCCTTGCTCTCTGCTACTCAACAGCTGAATACTGTGCCCCTGTCTGGTGTCGCAGTTCGCATGCAAAGAAAATTGATACTCATCTGAAATCTACAATGCAGACCATCTCTGGCACTTTTTGCTCAACTCCAGTCCAGTGGCTACCGGTGCTGAGCAACATCACACCTCCACACATTCGGTGCAAGGAAGCGGTGGTCAAAATCGTCAACAATATCCAGGATAACCCGTCACTACCATTGCATGACTTTATCCTCCATCCACCAAAGGTGCGTCTGGAATCTAGGTGTCCAGTCTGGCTGTCACTTCCTGACCCTGATTGGTCATCAACAACCCAGTGGCAAGAGGAGTGGTTCCAGAGCGACACTCGCAACCAATTCCTCATTGCTGACCCAACAGACTGCCCGCCCGGCTTTGACCTGCCACCCCAAGATTGGACTTTACTCAGTCGCTATCCTACTGGTCACGATCGGTGTGCAGCATGTCTTTATGACTGGGGCCACGTAGACAGCCCACTCTGCTCATGTGGGCAGAAACAGACAATGCTTTACGTTGACGAGGACTGCCCACTGACAAGTTTCCTGGTTGGACTCCATGTTTTACACACAGCTGTTGATTCAGCAGTTGCTTGGCTGTGCAAGAACAGCACACGCTAAGAAGATTTGATTATTTTTAACTTTTATATATTTATTGGAATTAATTAGTTCATTCTTTTCTGTTGAGTCCCGCTGGCATAATCTTGTTCATTCTATTTATCCATTTACTTTCTTTTATTCTTCTATGTGTTGCATTGTCTAATTTTAGCTGTTCTAATACTACAAACTTTACATCATTTATGTCAAGTCCTTGACTGGTGCAGTGCTGTACTATTGGTTCATTCATTTTTTTTGTATTTCTAATTAATGAAAGGTGGTTCTGAATTATTTTATATAAAGTTGTTCCAGTCTCTCCAACATATTTTATTTCATCGCATTTTTCACAGGCTATTCCATAAATAACATTGCTCTTTTTACAGTAGATATTAATATTTAGTGGATATGTGTTGTAGACCTATAGTTTAATATTAATATAAAACAGGGTACATACATGTTATCATATATTTACATAAATATATTATTATATATATATATATATATATATATATATATATATATTTATATATATATATATATATATATATATATATACAGTGCCTTGCAAAAGTATTCAGACCCCTGACCAATTCTCTCATATTACCGAATTACAAATGGCACATTGAAATTTCGTTCTGTTTGATATTTTATTTTTGAACACTGAAACTCAGAATCAATTATTTTAAGGTGACATTGGTTTTATGTTGGGAAATATTTTTAATAAAAATAAAAAACTGAAGGAAAATGAAGACCAAAGAGCATTCTACAGAAGTTAGAGATAAAGTAATACAAATGCATAGATTAGGGAAAGGGTACAAAATAATATCCAAGTGTATGGATATCCCAGTGAGCACAGTTGGATCAATAATCAGGAAGTGCAAGCTGCATCACACCACCCAGGGACTGCCAAGAAAAGGCCGTCAGTCAAAAGTCAGCGCTCAAACAAGAAGGAGACTTGTGAGATAAGCCACAGAGAGGCCAACAATCACTTTGAAGGAGATACAGAGTTCAGTGGCTGGGAGTGGAGTAATGGTGCACCAGTCAACCATATCAAGAGCTCTGCATAACAGTGGCCTGTATGGGAGGGTGGCAAGAAAGAAGCCATTACTCAAAAAGTACCATCTGAAAGCACGTCTGGAGTTTGCCAGAAAGCATGAGAGTGACCCAGCTGCAATGTGGGAAAATATTTTGTGTTCAGATGAGACCAAGATAGAGCTTTTTGGCCAAAACTCAAAGCGCTATGTGTGGCGCAAACCAAACACTGCCCATGCCTCGAGACACAACATCCTTACAGTGAAGTATGGTGGTGGCAGCATCATGCTGTGGGGATGCTTCTCATCAGCAGGGACCGAGCATCTTGTTACAATTGAAGGAAGAATGGATGGACCAAAATACAAGAAAATACAGCAAGAGAATCTGCTTCAGTCCGCTAAAAAACTGAAGCTTGGGAGGAAATTCACCTTTCAGTAGGACAATGATCCCAAGCACAAGGCCAAAGCAACATTGGAGTGGCTCAAGAACAAAAAGGTGAATGTCCTACAGTGGCTCAGTCAAAGTCCTGATCTCAATCCCATTGAGAATCTGTGGCACTTTTTGTAAATTGCGGTCTACGAGCGTCGTCCAACCAACCTGAACAACCTGGAGCAAATCTGCCAAGAAGAATGGGCCAAAATCACTCCGACATTGTGTGCAAAGCTGGTACATACTTAACCCAAAAGATTTAAAGCTGTTATTACAGTGAAAGGTGGCGCTACCAAATATTAATGTGTGGGGGTTGAACGCTTATGCAAGCAAGATATTTCAGTTTTTTATTTTTCTTAAAAATATAAAACCAATGTTACCTTACAATAATTGATTTTGAGTTTAAGTGTTTTAAAATAAAATATCAAACAGAACGAAATTTCAATGTACCATTTGTAATTTAGTAATATGAGAGAATTGGTCAGGGGTCTGAATACTTTTGCAAGGCACTGTATATATATATATATATATATATATATATATATATATATATATATATATATATATATATATATATATATATATATATTGTAAGGTACCAGGGAGGGGGTTAAAATCCTTCCCTGCTAAAAACCTTGTGAGAATGCACATTTGGGTGTTATGGGGTTTAATTGTAATTGTTTTAATGATTTAGTTAATCCTCGGCACCTGGTCGTAATTATAAATTAGAGACAGGTGCAGGGTATTTGGGAGAGGCAGCCAGACTGATCGGGGCTGCTGAGTGAAGAGCCCGACTGCGTGTGTGTCCAGTCGTATTGAAGGTGAAGTGCTGAGTGAAGAGCCCGACTGCGTGTGTGTCCAGTCGTATTGAAGGTGAAGTGCTGAGTGAAGAGCCCGACTGCGTGTGTGTCCAGTCGTATTGAAGGTGAAGTGCTGAGTGAAGAGCCCGACTGCGTGTGTGTCCAGTCGTATTGAAGGTGAAGTGCTGAGTGAAGAGCCCGACTGCGTGTGTGTCCAGTCGTATTGAAGGTGAAGTGCTGAGTGAAGAGCCCGACTGCGTGTGTGTCCAGTCGTATTGAAGAGAGTGTTGAGAGAAGCCTGTTTGTGTTTTGGTGTTTGTCAGGTAAACAGCTTAGCCGTCCTGTGTGTGAGTCAGGGATCGGCTGGTGTATAGTGAGAGCTCCAAAACGGAGTTAGGTGTTTATTTCTGTTTTGTTTTATGTTTATTAAAAGTGCGCGTCAGCGCTAAAGCAATTCCGTTTCTGTGTCCTGGGTCTACTTTAAAAGGGCAACGAACTCCGTGAGTGCGAGGATCGTTCACATATATATATATATATATATATATGAATGCATAGTCCAACATGACTTTCAGCATAATCAGTAACAAGAGTATTTATGCCTAGCTATTTATGTCATATAAAATAAGATTGTATTGTCTAATAGATTAGTGTTTTCCCATGGCTTGCTGCATGGAGCCAGGGGCGACCAATAAAATATCTCTAGAATCAGTTTGGTTTATTCTTAGAACTGGAATACAGTACAAACCGAACATTTCAACAGGTATTCCAAGTTGGCCTATTCAAAGCCAAAAGGTCAATCTGAACTATTTATGTTGGTCTCTCAGGTCCAAATGAGAGGATGCTGCAGTGATGCCTTTGCTGGTTGTACAATAGCTACATTGTATGCACCCTACTCACAATCAAACACCTGGCATGCTAGTGCAGGGCTTTGTTACAATATACCCTCAGGGTGTTATTACTCAGTCATTTAGCATATGGGTAAAAGGCTATTGGACCCTGTCTACTTTCAGGACCGCTACATAATATATTAAAGACGGTTTGATGAAATGTGTTAAAGTTTTCTGTTCAGGAAACTCTTTTCAGCACCAAGCTTTCCAGCACACACTCCTTAACTGGTACAGTAGGTGGGTTACTTCAGACAACACATGTTACTTAAATTAAAAAGGGAGGCTACTATCTCATGCACACGACTTACATATGACATAATAGCCTCCTATTAAAATGTTTACATCACAAATTTTTACGGGCTCCGTACATTACTATGCCACACATACATCAAATTTATTTTCCAGTATATCAAACATATGTTTCTGTGTCCTTCACAAAAACCATTCCAACTATTCTTATTAGCTTTTCCAATTCACCTATAATTCTATGACACATGAAAACAATCATGCTTGTTCTGGTTTTAGACCTGACCTCACCTGCCCAGTGGTGACTACTCATGTTGTCTGAAGTAACCCTCCTACTGTACCAGTGAAGCATTGTGTGCTGGAACGCCTTGTCAGGACATGGGTCAGGTAAGGGCGCAGTGGCGGCCTTACCTGACAATTTCACATCTTATTTGGAACTGTCAGCTCTTTTGTGTTTAATATACTATATAAAGGAGCTATCAACAGATCCAATCCATCTCTGTTATTGAAGCCTTGGTACAGATACAGACTACAGTTATAAACTACAGTTAAAAAATCTACCCAGTTCGAGTTGAGCTGATGTCACCTTTCAACAGCAATCTTGCTTGGTTTCTCTGTGACAGGGAGACATTCAATCAAACAGCGCACTTCAGTATTGGATTGTGTGTGCTCTAGACACAGAGATGGGATGTGCTTTAGCATACAATGATTTAATTCAGTTCAAAAAAGACTATCTATATTCAATTCTGGAACGTCTCAAATTTTTCTGGTGTGGTTGCCTGCAATGCACCCAGTTATCACACATCTTAGTGATTTCATCAGCCACTGACAAACACCTGATGGCTCCAAAGCAATGCCTGCATCATAGCCCCCCCCCCCCCCCCGCCACACACACACCTTGTATGGAACACCAAACTCCTCCTTCTCAATCATAGCACTGCCCCGCCACAACATACACACACACACACACACACTCACAGCTTGACATTGATGTTTGTGGTTTGTGAAGAGTGAGTGTCACATGCACTGACCCCCCCCCAACATTTACACACACACACAAGCACACACACACACACAACACACACACACACACACACACACACACACACACACACACACTCGCAGCTTGTACGGAACATCAAACTCCTTCTCAATCATAGCACTGCATTGTCGTCGTCCTCGCAAGCAACCTCACCATCCAATGTACTTTTTAACAAGGCCTCTTCAGTTCACCTCAATGTGGTTAATGGAGATCTTCCTGCTACATGCCAATGGTGCAATGTGGTCAGTGCATTGATTATTCACTTAATCATGTCAACATATGTGGCTGTTTCACCATTCGAGCTAGGGAATGTATTGAATGTTCATTCTTCCCTTCTGGTGTTGGCATGCAGAGAGAAGACATAATCTTTCCGACTAGCTGTCCATACAAGTTTCCTTCAGATCTACACCCGATTTATTTGTACAGTATGATAGTTAGAAGATTGGTTATTTTATGCTGAGTAAGATAACCAATAGAGAAATGGTTAGCCAATGACTGTGCAGTGCATAGCTGACATTCTACCACTTCAAATCAAATGCATTAAAGTTTATTTAAATTTTGTCATAAGGTATCTGCATTCTTTTCACATTTATCATTTCCATTATTTTCCCATTTGAAGGCCTCAGAGTGGTGGCATGTGTCTGCTTTGTAAACAGAGCTAATGCTGCCGCTTCACAGAAACTGATAATCACAAGTGATCTTTGTGTAATATTCCAATTATGCAAGAAATCTGTCTCTAAAGGTTGAAGAGTTTTTACAAAGTTCTTGGTGGCTCAATACAGCTTGCTGAGGATGATGGGTGTCTGCAGCTGTGAAGAAATAACCCAATCTTTCTGTATGAGCCCTTATTAATTCTGATGGCGATTGTGTATTGGCTTATTGAAAGTGACATTGGTTTCCATGGTGCCCCTCACTCTGGGTTTCAAATGCACAGGGGACCTGCCAGTAAACTAAAATAAAAATAAAACTTAGTCAGCACATTTCCCATACACTCCCAGTAGTGGGGAAAAATACAGGTTCTTTCTTTAGGCAAGATGTGACCTTTATCCTAGATTTTAAGAGTGGTACTGATAATAATCTTTATATCACACCTTTCATAGTGGACCACCATCACAAAGTGCTTTACAAGATACAAGACTAGGGTGTGTGAGCTATGCATCAGCTGCAGAGTCACTTACAACAACATCTCACCCGTGAAACGGATGCACAAGGAGGTTCAGTGAGTTGCTCAGGGTCACACAATGAGTTATTGATGGAGCTGGGATTTGAACCAGGGACCTCCTGGTTACTAGTCTGTTTCTTTAACCACTGGACCACACAGCCTATAATATAATAAGCTGACTCCCCAACATATTACATCATACCTTGTTTGTTTGAATTGTGAAAATAATGACTGACAAACTAATGCTCCACCTGATGATTGACATGGTTTGCAGCCAGTAACAGACAAGATGAAAGTTAGGATACAAACCATTTTTCTGAGTATGGTATATCATTTAAAAAAAAAAAACGGAAAGCACATGTTTGCTTTAGCATGTACTCAGTCTCATCACACAATGTAAATTTATTAGCAATATTAGCTGTCCTTGTTTTATAGGTTGAGGACCAAGGTTGAGAACCACTGCTTTAGACAGTAGATGCACAGAACCAAATCCCAACAAAACCATATATTACTGAAGATTAGGAAGCTCTCTTTGTATCCCTGGAACTCTGGAACTGGAATCTCTGAGTGGGGAGCAGTACATCCCTGGCCACGTGTATAAAAGCACACTGGAATCTCTGATAGAGGGGAGCAAGGTATCCCTGGCCACGTGTATAAAAGCACACTGGAATCTCTGATATAGGGGAGCAGTGTATCCCTGGCCATGTGTACAAAAGCACACTGGAATCTCTGAAAGAGGGGAGCAATGTATCCCTGGCCACATGTATAAAAGCACACTGGAATCGCTGATAGAGGGGAGCAATGTATCCCTGGCCACGTGTATAAAAGCACACTGGAATCTCTGATAGAGGGGAGCAATGTATCCCTGGCCACGTGTATAAAAGCACACTGGAATCTCTGATAGAGGGGAGCAATGTATCCCTGGCCACATGTATAAAAGCACACTGGAATCGTTGATAGAGGGGAACAAGGCATACCTGGCCACGTGTATAAAAGCACATTGGAATCTCTCAGAGAGGGGAGCAGTGTATTTCTGGCCACATGTATAAAAGCACATTGGAATCTCTCAGAGAGTGGAGCAGTGTATCTCTGGCCACATGTATAAAAGCACACTGGAATCTCTCAGAGCGGGGAGCAGTGTATCTCTGGCCACATGTATAAAAGCACACTGGAATCTCTGAAAGTTTTTGCGACTTGTGACTCACCATCATAGCTCGCATCACTCGTACAGAGAACAAGTACAGATAAACATCATCTGTAATTGACAAACCCAGGACTGTAAGACCCAAAAAGCTGTCTAACAAGGATGAGCAACACTTGAAGATAATATCCTTAAGGAATAGAAATAAGACAAGGGTTCAATTGACAACAGAACTGGCAGAGGGCATTGGTTTTGTTGTCCATCAAATCAACAGTACAAAGGTCACTGTCGAAATCAGGACTTAAAGGATGTGTTTGAGTAAAAAAATACCTCTGTTTAGAAAGGAGGACGAGTCTAAAAGGCTAAAATATGCACAAGAACACAGAAATTGGACTGTGGAACAATGGTCATAGGTGCTTTGGATTGTTGATGGACGGACAACGACACCTGTGCCTTCTGTACCTGTGTCTTTTTTCTATTCTTTAAGGATATTGTCTTAATGATAATATATAATGATAATAAATGATAGAGACTCCACCAATAGCAGCCTGGATCTGGGTACTAAGTCAAATAACAAAAGGTAAGATATTCAATTTTTAAAGCCTCCTCAATAGCCAAATCAAACAGATCAGTAGCTGTAGGTCAGCAGGAGAGTCAGTGCCTGAATGTAGGATTTGGTCAATAGTCTTAAAGAGAATATTGGGTTTACTGTGTCCCATAGTTATGATTTCAGAGAAGTACTTCACCCTGGCAGCAGTGGTGCTTGCCTGTAGCTCGCGAGATGGTAGGTCCAGATCTTTCTGTGAACCGTTAGTCCAGATGACCTCCTCTTGCACTCAAGCTTGCGGCAGACAGACTTAGCAATTGAAGTTCAAGGGTGTACCATGGCCAGTTTCTATCACTCTTTATGGTTCTGGTTGTAAGCGAGGCAACAGTGTCGATGATATGAGTAAGGGTGGCGTTGTAGAGGGTCACCACATCATCAACTGAGGATGGGAGTGCACCAGCTAGAGGGTATATTCCGAGAGTTTCAGAGGATTCACAAGATTCTTGGGTTGGAAGGAGATAACAGTATCAGTAGCAGAGGAAAGAGCAGTGATATTAATATTAGCAGTGATTAAGAAATGGTCAGAAAGAGAGATCTGAGACAGAGAGATTTGGGGGGGTCAGGAACTTTGGTGTTGAGCAGATCCAGAGTGTGTCCTTGGGTGTGAGTGGAGACGTTGACAGATTGAGAGAGTCCAAGACATTCCAAAAGCATGTTGAAGGTGGTCACTAGGGGGAGGAAGGCAGGTCAGCATGAATGTTGAAGTCGCCTAGGAGTAGGATTTTGTCAGTATAATTGCATAGGAGGGAGAGGATTTCTGAAAGCTCTTCAATTAAAGCAGAGTTAGTCTTAGGTGGATGGTAGATAACATCAAGGGTGAGGGACATGGGAGAGAGGCGTTTGATGGGGAGACACTGAAATGAACAAAGCAGACAAGGAAAGAACTGAGGAAGTGAGCACCGAGTTTGCAATAACAGCAGTGCCCCTGCCTTGGCCAGGGAGGCAACGTTTGTCAAAGAGAGAATAGCCCTTTGGGGTGGCTAGATGCAGCAAGTGAATGTCGTTTACAGAGTGCCAGGTTTCAGCTAGACAAAGAAGATGAAGATTGGAATCAGTTATAAGTTCACTGAGAAGCAGAGATTTGTTAGTCAGAGAACGACAATTAAGAAACGAGATTTTCAAAAATTTTGATTCAGATGTTAGGTGTCAGAGTGAAAATGAGGCCTCTAGTAGTCATCAGTTATTTTCTGTTTTGTGTTTGTAATTAATTTAGAACAATTTGTAGATTTTATTTTTCACTTTGACATTATGGACTTTTTTGTGTTGATCAGTGGCAAAAACTCCTAATTAAATCCATTTTGATTCCATGTTGTAACAGTAAAAAGTACAGTAAAATGTGAAAAAGTCCAAGGGGGGTGAATACTTTTGAGAGCCACCACTATAGATATATAATAATTATATCTATATATATATATATGATAATATCTTATATATATATATATCTTATATACCCCCAATATAATTACCCAAATATGGGGTTACGTCAGCAAATATTACGGTGTGTTTTATTTCGTCATTGTTCAGTGTTCCTATTGTTCGGATTTAATAAAAATGTCATTTTTACCAAATAAAGTGTCGTAAAGTCAGATGTTGATGACATAAAGTTCTACAACTGTTAACTTTGTATTATAAATAATTTCGTCTTTTTATATCCCAACAGTGTAAGAATGCTTATCTGAAAAACAGTAAATGCTAAATTGTTGAATATTTTGTTTTTTTATGTCCAACTTTTAAAAACATTCTGTTTTCACCATCAGTGAATTATCAAATATAAATACATGAAAAAATAACAACAGACAGCTGACATCTTTAGCAGAAATATGTCCAATCTTTGATGCAGCTGGTGTCTTTCTTGTATCATGCCGCTCTATGCAGTGTGTTCAATCATTTACCGGAAGCAAACTAATTCAATGACTGCCAGGTTCCTACATGCAGTGTAACAGGTAGTGTGTCAAAAAGAAAAAACATTTGCTATATTTATTTTAAAATTATATAAAATATGTATTTGTGCACTATACATTCAGAAATGGAAAATTTCATAAGGAACTACACATTAGTTAAACGAGGCAGTCTTCCCAGCGACAACGAGTGGGAGAAGTACAGGCGTGGAAAAGTACAGAGCAGTTTAGAAGCAGTTTGAAAGCAGGCTGACAGCTGCAGAAGAAACTAAACTTCAAAAGAAAAACCCTCAACATGGTCTTCAAGCCAGTAATCTGTGACACCTGCTTGATGTGGGAAATCCGAGAAAACCCAGCGGAGCTAAACCAAGTGTGCGTAAAGTGCCGCGCGACCCAGGACTTGCATAAACTAGTAAGTATGCTAGAAATGGAGCTGGAAGAAGTGCGACAGCAACAGGATCTTGAAGAACTGGCACACCCACAATTCATGGAAGTCTGTATCACCCCTAACAGACTGAAAGCCACCAGGGAGATAAAAGGTCAGAACAGCTGGGTTCAAGTAGGCAGAAGCAGGGGAAAAAAGAAACTTCGTCAAACACAACCACCAGAAATCAAAACAACCAACAAATTTGAGTCACTTCAGAATTTTGATGAGCAGAACCAACAACAAGAGAATGAAAGGAACAACATCCAGGACCCTATTGACAGTGGTGACCAGACAGCAAAAAGAAGGGAGGTCATGATTGTTGGGGACTCCATATTGAGAAACACAGCAAGTTCAATTCGCAGTTTGGACCCCCTTACTACAACAGTGTGCTGCCTTCCGGGAGCCTCAGTCAAGCACATCACTGAGAACGTGGACAGGCTCCTAGAACGAACAAGAGATGACCGGTAGTAGTTGTCCACATCGGTACAAACAACATTGGAAGAGACAGACCAAAATCCCTGCAAAACAAATTCAGAGAGCTAGGAAGGAAATTAAAAGAGAAAAACAAAACTGTGGTATTTTCTGGTATACTACCGGCACCTTGCAAAGGACCATATGGACAGCTGGAAATAATTAATCAAAACGCATGGCTGAAGACGTGGTGCACACGGGAAGGCTTCACCTATCTTGATCATTGGACCACATTCTACAACGAGGACTATCTGTATAGATGGGATGGACTGCATTTAAATAACAAGGGAACCAGTCTACTTGGAGAAAAGATCCTCAAGCAGGTTCAGAAGCATTTAAACTAGAAAGGAACTGGGGAGAAATCAACAAAAAAAAAACAGAAGGGAGACCGCATCAAAACAAGAACAAGAACTCAGGTAAGACAACCATTAAATGTATTTATCTAAATGCTGGAAGTATCAGAAACAAAATTCTAGAACTTGAAGCTACTGCACTAACAGGTAACTATGATGTGATAGGTGTTACTGAAACGTGGTTGTCTGAGAGTGATGGGGACGAATATAATATTTGTGGGTATACACTGTATAGGAAAGACAGGCAGGACAGAAGAGGAGGAGGGGTAGCGCTATACATAAGAAACAGTCTTGAAGCCCAGGTGTTAAACCTGGACAAAGAAAATAAAGCCGAATCAATATGGGTCAGAATAACGGACAAAAATTCAAAGGGCATAATAATAGGAGCATGCTATAGACCGCCAGATTCAGACGGTGAGCAAAATAATCTGTTATACAATGACATTAGAAATGCGTGCAGCAAAGGAAAAACCATACTAATGGGGGATTTTAACTTCCCCCATATAAAATGGGAAAACCTGATGGGTAGCACAAAGGATGAAATTGAAATGGTGGAAATGACAATTGACTGCTTCCTAACACAAATTGTCAAGGCACCGACTAGAGGGGAGGCATGCCTTGATTTAGTCTTTTCAAATAACAAAGACAGAATAACTAAAACAGAGGTCAGAGAACCATTGGCAAACTCAGACCACAACATGATCTCATTTGAAGTGTTTTTTAAATCCCCAAAAGTAATGACTAAAGCTAAGGTTTACAATTTTAGAAAAGCAAACTATGAAGGTATGAAACAGAGACTAACAGAAGTAGATTGGAGTAAAATAGAGAAAACACCCACAGAAGAAGGATGGTTATTCTTCAAAAATGTAGTACTAGAGGCGCAAAACAATTACATCCCTAAAGTAGACAGATCTAAATGTAAAACTAAATTGCCAAAATGGTTTAATAGATCAATTAAAAAAAATATTCAGCGAAAAAAGGCACTTTACAGAGCATTAAAAAAGGACCAAAAAGAAAGTATGCAGAAAGAGTACACAGAACTGCAAACGCAAGTCAAAAAGGAAGTTAGAAAGGCCAAGAGAGAAATAGAAATGAACATTGCTAAGGGGGCTAAAACCAATTCCAAAATGTTTTTCCAATATTACAACAGCAAGAGAACATTCAAAGAGGAGATTAAATGTTTAAGAGATGCAAATGGCAAAATCGTAGATGAAGAAAAAAAATAGCAAATATATTAAATGATTATTTTTCACAAGTTTTTACAAAGGAAGATACTGACAACATGCTCCACCTGTCATCCAGTTCCTATCCAGTTTTAAATAACTTTAGCATAACTGAGGCAGAGGTGTTAAAGGGACTAGGAGCTCTTAAAATAATCAAATCCCCTGGGCCGGATGAGATCCTCCCAGTAGTACTCAAAGAAATGAAAGAAGTCATTTACAAACCGCTAACCAAGATCATGCAGCAGTTTCTTAAAACAGTGGTGGTACTGACAGACTGGAAAATTGCAAACGTAATACCAATCCACAAAAAGGGAAATAAAACTGAACCAGGTAACTACAGACCAGTAAGCCCGACTTCTATTATATGCAAACTTATGGAAACTATAATAAGATCCAAAATGGAAAATTACCTATATGGTAACAGGGTCCTGGGAGACAGTCAACATGGTTTTAGAAAAGGGAGATCGTGTCTAACAAACTTGCTTGATTTTTTTGAGGATGCAACATCGATAATGAATAATTGCAAAGCATATGACATGGTTTATTTAGATTTCCAGAAAGCTTTTGACAAAGTCCCGCACAAAAGATTAATTCTCAAACTGAACGCAGTTGGGATTCAAGGAAACGCATGTACATGGATTATGGAGTGGTTAACATGTAGAAAACAGAAAGTACTGATTAGAGGAAAATGGAGTGTGGTAACCAGTGGTGTACCACAGGGATCAGTATTAGGTCCTCTGCTATTCCTAATCTACATTAATGATTTAGATTCTGGTATAGTAAGCAAGGTTGTTAAATTTGCAGACGACACAAAAGTAGGAGGAGTGGCAAACACTGTTGCAGCAGCAAAGGTCATTCAAAATGATCTAGACAAGATTCAGAACTGGGCAGACACATGGCAAATGACATTTAATAGAGAAAAGTGTAAGGTACTGCATGCAGGAAATAAAAATGTACATTATAAATATCTTATGGGAGATACTGAAATTGGAGAAGGAATCTATGAAAAAGACCTAGGAGTTTTTGTTGACTCAGAAATGTCTTCATCTAGACAATGTGGGGAAGCTATAAAAAAGGCTAACAAGATGCTCGGATACATTGTGAAAAGTGTCGAATTTAAATCAAGGGAAGTAATGTTAAAACTGTACAATGCACTAGTAAGACCTCATCTTGAATATTGTGTGCAGTTCTGGTCACCTTGCTATAAAAAATATATTTCTGCTCTAGAAAGAGTGCAAAGAAGAGCGACCAGAATTATTCCGGGCTTAAAAGGCAGGTCATATGCAGACAGGCTAAAAGAATTGAATCTGTTCAGTCTTGAACAAAGAAGACTACGTGGCAACCTAATTCATGCATTCAAAATTCTAAAAGGTATTGACAGTGTCGACCCAATGGACTTTTTCAGCCTGAAAAAAGAAACAAGGACCAGGGGTCACAAATGGAGATTAGACAAAGGGGCATTCAGAACAGAAAATAGGAGGCACATTTTTACACAGAGAATCGTGAGGGTCTGGAATCAACTCCCCAGTAATGTTGTTGAAGCTGACACCCTGGGATCCTTCAAGAAGCTGCTTGTTGAGATTCTGGGATCAATAAGCTACTAACAACCAAACAAGCAAGATGAGCCGAATGGCCTCCTCTCGTTTGTAAACTTTCTTATGTTCTTATGTTCTAATATTACACAGAAATGGGAACATTTCACTGAAATTGTGAAATCTGTGATAACCTTGAAAAAAATACATCTTAATCATAATACAGTGCCTATAGGGAGTATTCACCCCCTTGGATGTTTTCACAGTTTGTTGTGTTACAACCTTAAATCTTGATGCATTTAAATGGGATTTTTTTCCCTTTGATTTACACAACCTACTCAACACTTTCAATGTGTGAAAAAATATGGGGGGGGGGGGGGGGGGGGGGGGGTTGAAAAAACAAATCAATTAAAAATAAGATGAGATAAGATAGATAAGATAGATAAGTATTAACCCCCTTTGCTGTGACACTCCTACAAGCTCAGGTGCAACCAATTGCCTTCAGAATCCACACAGTAAGCTAAATGGAGTCCATCTGTGTGCAATAAAAGTGGTTCACATGATTTCAGATTAAATACACCTGTCTCTGTAAGGTCCCACAGTTGGGTAGTGCATTCAAAGCAAAGACACTACCATGAAGACCAAGGAGCTTTCTAAACAACTCCAGGATAAAGTTGTGGAAAGGCACTGATCAGGGCAGCGGTATAAAAAGATTTCAAAGGCATTGAATATCCCTTGGAGCACAGTCAAGCTGGTCATTTAGAAGTGGAAGGTATACGGCACCACCCAGCATCTGTTTAGAGCAGGCCATCCTCCCAAACTGAGCAGCCGGGTAAGAAGGGCATTGGTCAGAGAAGCCACCAAGAGGCCGTTGACAACTCTGAAAGACCTACAGCGTTCGATGGCTGAGATGGGAGAAACTGTCCATGTGTCAACAATAGCTGAGGTACTCCACAAATCTGGACTGTATGGAAGAGTGGCAAGAAGGAAGCCATTTCTGAAAAAAAAAAACATGTCAAATCCGCTTGGAATTTGCAAAAAGACATGTGGGAGACTTTGAAAAGATGTGGCAAAAGATTCTGTGGTCCAATTTGGCCTAAATGCAAAGTGTTATGTCTGGCATAAACCAAACACAGCACATCACCATCCCTACTGTGACGCATGGTGGTGGCAGCATCATGCTATGGGGATGCTTTTCATTTGCAGGGACTGGGAAGCTTGTCAGGGTAGATGGCAAAATGGATGGAGCTAAATACAGGCAATTCCTTGAGGAATACTTGCTTCAGTCTGCAAAAGAGCTAAGACTGGGATGGAGATTCACCTTTCAGCAGGACAATGACCCCTGGCACACAGCCAAAGCAACACTGGAGTGGCTTAAAAACAAGAAAATGCATTTCCTAGAGTAGCCAGGCAAAGCCCAGACTTGAATTCGATTGAGAATCTGAGGCAAGTCTTGAAGATCGCTGTCCACCAACGATCCCCATCCAACTTGACAGATCTTGAACAATTTTGCCAAGAAGAATGGATGAATATTGCACGATCCAGATGTGCAAACCTGGTAGAGACTTACCTCAAAAGACTCATAGTTGTAATTCCTGTCAAAGGTGGTTCTACTCAGGGGGGTGAATACTTATCTAACCAAGCCATTTTAGTTTTTATTTTTATTTTTCATTAACTGTTTCACAATAAAAATTATCTTGCCTCTTCAAAGTGTTGAGTAGGTTGTGTATATCAAAGGAAAAAAAAAAATCCAATTTAAATGAACCAAGATTTCAGGTTGTAACACAACAAACTGTGAAAAAGTCCAAGGGGGTGAAGACTTACTATAGGCACTGTATATTATTAGTACATAATAAAAAAAAGACAGAATAACTAAAACAGAGGTCAGAGAACCATTGGCAAACTCAGACCACAACATGATCAGTTTTGGAGAGTAAACAAGATCAAACATGATGCTAAATAGCACTATCGCCAACACCCTTTTGTCACTGTAGCTGTAAATCAATTTTCAGTGCATTTGCAAATATAAACTGTTGCTGCTGTTAAGTTGGCAGCTGTCAGTGAACGAATGCATTTCACAGAGCAGCTGATGTCAATGCATCGCATGGCTGAATGCCTGCTATCAATGGAATTGTGTTGACGTGAGGCAAGTCCTTTGCACTCACTTGTGAGTGGAGTTTATTTTCTTCAAACTTGAGCAAGTCTGGCATGCCACTTCAAATATATAAGTACATGTAGAAGAGAAGTGTCTTCGTCCACTGATCTGTACATTGACATCTATTTCTGTTCACGTAGAAGGGAAGTGTCTTCTTCCACTGATCTGTACATCCAAGGTTTTTCTTTTACTCTTAACAGAAAACAAACACTGCCTCGTAACTGTATTGCAGGACTTGTCTCAAAGTCAGGTATTGAGGTACTTCACTCAAATAGTTTGCATACTATTTTCTATTTATAATACCAATTAAAAAAGCAATCCATCTGCCATTTATATCAGTGTTGCTAATCAATAAGTGCTATATCTGCAAAATGCATATTTGGCACAAAGACAGATTTGAAAGTAATATGTTTCACAGACAAAGAGCCATTGATTTCAGCGTGCCAGGTCATAACGGATGATGTGAGAATAAAATTATTATTGAGATGAATTATTAAAAAACAACAGGGGTTGTGTAGCCTCTGACTAGGCGTGAAGCAGCATTGATCATGACAGGTGTGGTTTCCCCAGGAGCTGCCTTGGAGAATCCTCTGGTGGAATTATTTATTTTTTATTTTTTTACTGGGGTTCTTACTAAAATGTTGGATTGATCTTTTTAATTAACTTTACAGGCAGTATAATCACATAGAGATGTTTATGCTTTGGACATGTTGCTCTGGGCTGATTTGAACACTATCACTGCTGTACATGACCTCAGCAGTGGGTGACACATACCTAAACATTTTGTAAGGCAGCATGAACTGTTATTGTAGAATATACTAGTACAGTAGAATTACATCTCCAGTGGTCAATATACTAAATGCATGCTTAAGAAAACACAGGCTGGAATCCTGTAAGGAAGTAACTTGGACTGACCTCATCAATCAACAATGCAGGGAATATGTGTCAGTACTCTATCATTTTGGATTAGTAGTCTCTGATGTATGCTTTGTGAGTTTTCTAGACCATTGGTATTAACAGACATGCACTGTACTCACATGCTTCACATATTGAACACAGTCAAACTGTAAGGTTTATAAATTAAGGTAGACATAAAATTAACTGCTTTGTTGCACTATAAGGATGAGACCAAACCATGTTTTAAATTTTAACCATTTATTAGTTTCAAATACTCACATTACATTCTACATTGAGCGCTACTGTTACAGTACCTGCCGCTAGTATTAACAGAGACAGGTGATTAATCAGATTACCTTGACCCCTGGAGAGAGCCCTCAGACTGATACACCGATGGTCCCGATGATTTGGAGGTATTGGGAGATTCCCTGTCTGAGTCGCCCCTATAACTGGCATTTATACTCTAGAAAGCCCAGAGCATATGTGACTCCAGTTTGTTTCTGTTATTCAGATAATTAGTTATTCAGCTGTTTCTCCACCCAGGTGCAACCAACTACAAACAACTCTCTCTTACAAGGTTACTGTGGTTCATTGTTTACCATATTTTGTTCATCCCATACTCGCTTGCACAACCTTTAGCACTTCAATCATTTTAACCTTACCTTAGCAACTTTACTTATGCCAAAGTCACCTACAACAAACAGGTTTAACATTACCAACACATTTTCTTTCCTATGATTACCAACATTTTCTTTCCTATGATTACCAACACATTTTCTTTCCTATGATTACCAATACATTTTCACTCTACAGAAGGGATGCTCTGTATAAATATCTTTAACTCACATACTAAGTCTTCAGTGCAACCCTGTATGTCATGGACAGCATTACCAATGCTATTAAACCTTTCTGAAGGGCTTCATACAGTAGAGCAGAAGGTGGCCTAGATTGCTAAACATTAAATTCAAGACAGGAAAACACTAGCTTGCAATACCCTTCTGTCCCCTCTATCTGCTTGTTTGAGATGCCAGTGGCACATTAGATACATTTTATAAGTATTGATTCTGTCTTAATGATAACCGCTTCTTATTGTATTTTGTATTTTATTTTGTGTTTATTTGTGCTACACTGCATCTTCTATATCGTTTTAAACCCATATTTCACCCTGTTTAAATTGAGGTATTGATGGTATTCGTTAACTGGATGGAATCATTAAGTTTGGATTATGGGCTCTCTGAATCTGCATCCTCCGCAGGTTCTATTTGACTTGTCCGTCATGGCACTTGCATCTGAAAATGGTCTTTCAGGTGTTTATCTAAAATGAGTTCTCGCCTCAGCCCAGCTCCTTGTGGACAAGATATCTATCTACATCCTAGAAAACACACAGTAGATTTAACTAGTGCCTTTACTGTATCTCAGAGAGAACAACTTCTATTTAACATTACATACTGTAAACAAAAAGATTAGTTTTTATACAGAATAAAACAATATATATATATATATATATATATATATATATATATATATATATATAATATATATATATATATATTTTTTTTTTTTTTTTTTTTTATTGTGCGCTTTGAAACAATGAAATTTACTTTAAATATAAAGTTGGGTAAGCCGTTAGTTTGAGTAGTTTACTGTTAAAAAAAAGGGAAATGTTTGTAAGTGACTGTTGCAAAGTGCCCCACCCCTGGGCAATTTATTTGTGTTTTATGTTGCATGTAGTGTGTTAATGTTGGCGTGTTGTAGTTGGTACACGGGACATAATTAGGGCCGGTGAACACAACGTGGGCGACTTTGGCTCCTATGGGAGTGCGCATCACGAATGTAGCCATTTTTAAATTGTTGTAAGATTACAAAAAATAATATATATATATATATATATATATATATATATATATATATATATATATATATATATATATATATATATATATATTTTGTTCCTGGGTAGTAAGTGTTATTTCCTAATTGCTTATGCCTCAAAAGTATAGAACATGGCTATTATTCCCCACAAACTTTGCTTTTGTGACCAGGACAGTGATATTTCAAAATATCACTATTTCCAATGGGAAAATGGGCAAATGTGTGTCTTTTCGTTCACATAAAGTCAGAAAAAAACAACATATGAATCCAAATTAACATGTATTTATACTAAAGTAATGCAAAGATGACTACAAAAGATTTAGAAGTGAGCAGTTTTTCGAGATTTACAATTATACTGTAAATACAGTATAATTGTAAATCTCGAAAAACTACTCACTACAAAAGATTTAGAAGTGAGTAGTTTTTCGAGATTTACAATTATACTGTAAATACAGTATAATTGTAAATCTCGAAAAACTACTCACTTCTAAATCTTTTGTAGTCATCTTTGTATTACTTTAGTATAAATATATGTTAATTTGGATTCATATGTTGTTTTTTTCTGACTTTATGTGAACGAAAAGACACACATTTGCCCGTTTTCCCTCTGGAAATAGTGATATTTTGAAATATCACTGTCCTGGTCACAAAAGCAAAGTTTGTGGGGAATAATAGCCATTTTCTATACTTTTGAGGCATAAGCAATTAGGAAATAACACTTACTACCCAGGAACAAAAATTGTGTTACATAGTATAATTGAAGGCATAGTTCCCTCAGGAGTACGCCATATCAGATGAAAATTAAATTCAGTGGCTTTTACTCCCAGTTTACTCCCAGTTACTTCTGTAATATACCTGGGGAGCATACCTGGATTAATCTCTGAAGAAGCTAATTTTCTTGTGGGTAAGAAATGCTATATTAAATCACTAGCCCACAATTCATTACAAATCTTAACAAAGATCCACTACAATGCTATCACTACAGGCCTTCAGAAAATAAATGCTATATGTTTATGCCAATAAACCTGATGCATCAAAAGCTTTATCTTCAATCATATATAGATGACAACATAAATAGTCCAGGGCACTGGTCAAAGAAAAGCTGTGGTCAGAATGGGCATGGATTGCTGTGAAAAACAAGCTTAAATCACGCTGATAAAAATCAGTGGCAGCCTCTTATATTGAGAGCTCCTGCTCGATTGGAGAAATGGTTCTGGCATCTTCTAAAAATACCACCCACCATGAAATGAATAGAGAGTGACAGCTGATTTAAATAGGTGACAGCCCCCGTGAATATTGTTCTCAGCCTCATACTAGAAAACTGGCAGTGGCAGAGTCTCTGTTAATGATCTTAGTCCTGGGTGAGGGTAGTTTTAATGCCTCCTGACCTATGCTTGCATCAGTTCCTGCAAGCCCTGCAGTGGTTAATCAATGATAATCGACAGATCAGAATGCATTAGAGACTTGGATCTGGCCATAGTCTTGTCTACTGCAGCTGTTCAGTTTCAGGTTGTCTTTGATTGAGCATCAGCATTTTTAGATCTGCAGTGTAATATAGTCCCAAATGAAATGAAATTTATTATTCACTTATTAAAAATAAATTGCACATGTCAGTTTATTGCGAATTTCTGCATTGAAAGTGGCATCCTGAAAGTAGAGGACTGAGTACAAGCTGATGAGGTGGATGGTCTGGGCGGAGTTTCAAATGAGTTTCAAATGTTAATTGTCAGGCACCCTTGTGTCCATGGTGTGCCAGATTAAGTTGAAGATCAAACCAGACTTTACGCACTAATCCAACCATGTTGTCAGGGGACAGTGCCTCAGCTTCCCGCAGATGCTTCAAATTAGTTAGTTAGGCAGTTAATTTGGTGGGGGGTGGGGGGGAGGGGGTCTGATCTTGTCTTTACCAGCTTTTCTAAGAGTTTTCATGACTGAGAGAAGTATATTATCGCTGGTTTTAAACTCGCTGTCAGCAGAGATGTGAAAACTTCTACTGTTAAAATATCTGTCTGTTACAGAAGCTGAAAGAAAGCATACATCACAGGTGGAGTCAAAATATGAGCAATGGGAATGACTGGTATTACTCAGTTGTTGAAGAGAGAAATGTACTTTTGTTAGTGAAGCTCCGACTGAAAGAGCGGCAGGACGACCCACCTTCTTTCTCTGCCCTAATAAGAGAGATTAGGAGGGAGGAAGGAAGAGACAGCCTGAAGTGCCCTAACCCTACCCCACCTGTCTGAGCATATCAACTGTGTGCTGCAGCAACTACAAGTATGTAAGAGGAGAACTGGATTATCTGAGAGAACAAGTGAAGGAAGTGAGAAACCAAGTATCTTCCCTGGCAGAACCAGGTCACCAAATCCCCTCCAAGTGCACAAGTGAGAGATATAGAACCAAGTGGAAAACACTACTCTTCCCAGAGAAGCTATAATACTGATACTCTGTGTTTGACAGCTGACCACCCCACCAGGAGGGATACCTCCGAGTGAGGAGAAGGTTTATTGAAGGATCCGGCCATTCATTACCTGCCATGACCAGATTTTGTGAAATAAGATAAAAGTGTGTAAACCCTGGAAATGCCAATCTGATTGCTGAATGGCTCCAAGATATTTATGAGTAGTAGGAGGGTCCCGAGCAATCAAAGACTATGCACCTAGATAACACCGCATCTGCAGGTGCTCAAACCAACTGCATACCTGCTGGCTTGTGTGGGCCAAAATATGAAATTACTCTGAAGTTGGAGAGAAGGTTATGCAATGCCATTCTTGACACTGGATCTCAGGTGACAATTATATTTGAAGACTGTTACCAAGAGCACCTAGGACATCTTCCTTTACAGCTATTGGCTGGCCTTTTGGTCTGGGGATTAGGAGACGAACAGTATCCTTATCTAGGATATGTCACAGTGCACTTAAAGATTCCAGAGGATGTTGCTGGAGTCAGTCAGTCAATGGAAACCCCAGCTTTAATTTCCCTGTTTACTGGTTCTCCCAGCCAGGTCTCTTGTCTAATAGGAAGAAATGTTGCCATGTTTGGAGTACTCTCACACTTGCACATGTGTACTGTGTTAAAACCATGGCACACTATGGTGAATTTCAAACTTAAACTTCAAAACTGTGTTTTGGATACAGCAACATAGTGCATCCTCCTTTGTCATTGCCATTTTTCCCCAACATTACTGTGATCTTAAGCTGTACACAAATGTGTCAGCCAGGGTCTGAAACTACATTCCAGGTATGTTCACTTCTCATTGGTCAGTTTCTCTAGTTAAGGGGTGTGCAGCTCCAGGATCAGATCAGCATTACAGATCAGTGGTGCCTGATCCAGATCCTCGTAGTAAAACAACATCTCATGATCTGGCTCCAGTGATCCCTGATCCTATCCCATTTTTTTCACATTGACTTCTCTACTGACTAGAGATTATACCAATAAATTATCTGAAATGAAAAGTTTTAGTAGTGCAATGGAATAGGAAGATTTCCCCATCATTGAAAAAGTGAGGGGAACATGTTCCCATGTAAATTACGCCTATGCTTTGGAGCCCAATTGACTGTGAGCACACATTTCAGACCTTTATTGATGCACTTACCAATGCTCATGTGTTTGCCTTTGCTGATTCCTGCAAGCCATATGTCCTGCATGTTGAAGCCTGCTTAGAGGGACTCGGAGGTGTATTATATCAAGAGTACACAGAAAGTCTGAGGCCTGTGGTGTATCCAAATCAAAATTTGTCTGCATCAGGGAAGAACTACCCATTGCATAAACTTGAATAGAGATATCAGTATATATGTCTTCCAAATTCAATACCAGCCAGGATGAAGAAAGGTAGATAGAACATAAGAAAATAAGAACGTTTACAAAAAAGAGGAGGCTATTCGGCCCATCTTGTTCAAACATAAGAACATAAGAACACAAGAAAGTTTACAAACGAGAGGAGGCCATTAGGCCCATCTTGCTCGTTTGGTTGTTAGTAGCTTATTGATCCCAGAATATTATCAAGCAGATTCTTGAAGGATCCTAGGGAGTCAGCATCAACAACATTACTGGGGAGTTGATTCCAGATCCTCACGATTCTCTGTGTAAAATAGTGCCTCCTGTTTTCTGTTCTGCATGCCCCTTTATCTAATCTCCATTTATGATCCCTTGCCCTTGTTTCTTTTTTCAGGTGGAAAAAGTCCCTTGGGTCAACATTGTCAATACCTTTTAGAATTCTGAATGCTTGAATCAGTGCAGTCTTCTTTGTTCAAGCCTGTCCGCATATGACATGCCTGTTAAACCCAGAATAATTCTGGTCTCTCTTCTTTGCACTTTTTCTAGAGCAGCAATATCCTTTTTGTAGTGAGGTGACCAGAACTGAACACAATATTCTAGATGAGGTTTTACTAATGCATTGTACAGTTTTAACATTACTTCCCTTGATTTAAATTCAACACTTTTCACAATATATCTGAGCAGCCTGTTGGCCTTTTTTATAGCTTCCCCACATGGTTTAGGGGAAGACATTTTTGAGTCAACATTAACTCATAGGTCTTTTTCATAGATTCCTTCTTCAATTTCAGTATTCCCAATATGATATTTATAATGAACATTGTTATTGCCTCCATACAGTACCTTACACTTTTCTCTATTAAATGTCATTTGCCATGTGTGTGCCCAGTTCTGAATGCTGGCTAGATCATTTTGAATGATCTTTGCTGCTGCAACAGTGTTTGCACACAATCCTATTTTTATATCATCTGCAAATTTAACAAGTTTGCTTAGTATACCAGAATCTAGGTCATTAATGTAGATTAGGAATAGCAGAGGACCTACTACTGATCCCTGTGGTACTCCACTGGTTACCTTGCTCCATTATGAGGTTTCTTCTCTAATCAGTACTTTTTGTTTTCTACATGTTAACCACTCCCTTATCCGTATGCATGCATTTCCTTAAATCCCTGTTGCATTCAGTTGAGAATTCATCTTTTAAGAGGGATTTTGTCAAAAGCTTTCTGGAAATCTAAATAAACCATGTTATATGCTTTGCAGTTATCCAGTGTCAGTGTTGCATCCTTAAAAAAAATCCTGCATGTTAGTTAGATACAATCTCCCTTTCCTAAAACCATGCTGACTGTCTCCCAGGATACTGTTACCATAGAGGTAATTTTCCATTTTGGATCTTATTATAGTTTCCATAAGTTTAGACATAGAAGTCAGGCTTATTGGTATGTAGTTACCTGGTTCAGTTTTGTCTCCCTTTTTGTGGATTGGTATTACGTTGGCAATTCTCCAGTCTGTCCGTGCAACCCCTGTGTTAAGAAACTGTTGCATGATCTTAGTTAGTGGTTTGTAAATAACTTCTTTCATTTCTTTGAGTACTATGGGAGGATCTCATCCAGTCCAGGGGATTTGTTAGGAGCTCTTAATCCCTTTAAAACTCTGCCTCTGTTATGCTAAAGTTATTTGCCTGTATCATCCTTAATCATTTAACATATTTTCTATTTTTTTTTTTTTCTCTTTGTCTATGATTTTACCATTTGTATCTCTTGGACATTTTACCTCCTCTTTGAAAGTTCTCTTGCTGTTACAATATTGATATAATATAAGATGCAAATGCTTTGTCTAGGAGAACTCATCTGGAAAAATCAAATCAAACCACCAGAAGATGAATGGGTTGCGATATCCACGCCAGGAGTCAGAGTGATGTGCAAGATGGAAAAATGCAACCAGAGCTATGTGAGAGCTATAGATACACTAGAAACTAGATAAGCCCACTCAATGGTTGAAATCTGACATCCTGACTGGAAACTCTTAGTAAGGGAGAGGAACAAACTCATATTGCAAGGAAGAGTTCTGTACCAGGAGATTAAAGACCCACCTCGACAGTTTTGACACTTGGTGTTACCACAAGAATGCAGGGAGTCAGTTCTTCAAGCGCAACATGACAAAAGTGGATATCTGGACAGTGATAACATTTAGGACTAAGAAATTCAGAGGTCTTATTGGCCTCACATGAGCACAGATGTGGAGGTGTACTGCAAGAACTATATATGGTGTATAGCTCAGGAGACACTCCCAAGAAAGCAGCTCAACTAGTCAACATTCAAAGTCAAAGGCCCATCGAATTAGTGAGTATTGATTTTTTGTCTCTCGAACTGGACTACAAGGGGCTAAGTAACATACTGGTCATAACTGATCACTTCACATGCTATGCTCAGGCATATACTATTGAAGATCAGTGTGAATGCACTGTAGCTAAAGTGCTATGGGAAAAATACTTTGTACATTATAGATGGCCAGCCCGCATACCCTCTGATCAGGGACAAGACATTGAGAGTGGGCTAATTAAAGAATTGCTCCAGTTACAAGGAGTGAAGAAGTCCAGAGCTTACCCTTATCACCCGCAAAGAGATGCTCATCCCAAGAGATTCAATGGGACATTGTTGAACATGTTAGACACACTGGTAAAGACACAAGACACAGAAAGCTCAATGAAGGCTCAAAGTCAGGAAACAGTGACAATGACATTTTAATTGAATTCAGCAAAGTTATATATTCAATAAAATGTTCTAGGCTGTTGTTAAATAAGCTAATAACAGTATATTCTTAAGTATATTTTAGCATCAAATATATTTTTAAAGGTCAGTTTTTCAAAGATTGTGGCACAGCGTTAATAGATGTAATGCAGTATAAAATGACTCAAAGTTTGGCCTAGGATGTTTCTTTCCTTGTGGTCTGTCACACAAGTTGTGGTACGACTTTTGACTATCAGTCAAAGGTTAACCAAGGCCATAATGTCAAATGTCAAAAGTCCATAATGTCAAAGAGAAAAATAAAATCTACAAATTGTTCTAAATTAATTACAAATACAAAACAGAAAAAAAAATTATTGCAAAAGTATTCACCCCCTTCAGTCAATATTTGGTAGAGACACCTTTGGCAGCAATTACAGCCATGAATCTATTTTGATAAGTTTCTACCAGCTTTGCACATCTGGACATTGCAATTTTTGCCCATTCTTTGCAAAATTTCTCAAGCTCTATCAAGTTGGATGGGGACCTTTGGTGAACAGCAATTTTCAACTCTCTTCACATATTATTAATTGGATTCAGGTTGGGCTTTGACTGGACCACTCCAGGACATTGACCTTTTTGTTTTTAAGCCACTCCTGTGTGGCTTTGGCTGTATGTTTGGGGTCATTGTCCTGCTGGAAGATAAATCTTCTCTCAAGTCCCAGGTCTCTTGCAGACCGAAGCAGGTTTTCCTCCAGGATTTCTCTGTACTTTGCTGCATCCATTTTGCCCTCTATCTTCACCAGCTTTCCATGCCCTGACACAGAGAAGCATCCCTGTAGCATAATGCTGCCACCACCATGCTTCACTGTAGGGATGGTGTTCTCAGGATGATGTGCCGTGTTAGGCTTGCGCCAAACATAGCACTCAGCATTGAGGCCAAAAAGCTCTATTTTGGTCTCATCAGATCATAGAATCTTCTTCCACTTAGTCTCAGTGTCTCCCACATGCCTTCTGTCAAACTCTAGCCGAGATTTGATGTGAGTTTTTTTTCAACAATGGTTTTCTTGTTGCCATTCTCCCATAAAGGCCAGTTTTGTGAAGCACCCGGGCTATTGTTGCCGTATGCACAGTGTCTCCCAGCTCAGCTGTGGAAGACCATAACTCCTTTAGAGTTGTCATAGGCCTCTTGGTGGCCTCCCTGACTAGTGCCCTTCTCACCTGGATACTCAGTTTTTGAGGACGGTATGTTCTAGACAGATTCACAGTCTCCATTTCTTAATAATGGACTTTACTGTCCTCCAGGGGATATTCAATGCCTTGGATATGTTTTTATATCCTACCCCTGATTAGTGCTTTTGAAGATTCCGGATTTGCTTTGAATGTTCCTTCATCTTCATGATGTAGTTTTTGTTAGGAAATGGACTAACCAACTGTGGGACCTCCCAGAGACAGGTGTATTCAACCTGAAATCATGTAAAACACCTTACTTACACACAGGTGGACTCCATTCAACTAATTATGTGACTTCTAAAGACAATTGGTTGCACCAGAGCTTATTTTGGTGTGTCATAGCAAAGGGGGTGAATACTTATGCAATCAATTATTTTCTGTTTTATATTTGTAATTAATTTAGAACAATTTGTAGATTTTATTTTTCACTTTGACATTATGGACTTTTTTGTGTTGATCAGTGGCAAAAACTTCTAATTAAATCCATTTTGATTCCATGTTGTAACACAATAAAATGTGGAAAAGTCAAAGGGGGATGAATACTTTTGAGAGCCACTGTAGCTCCCAGAATCCAACGTTCTCAATAAAATGCTAAATAACTTTGACACAATTGGAAAAAGCGATTCTCTAGATAACGAATAAAAAATGTGAAGCAGGATGTAGAGTTTCATCCCTAGCAGGTTCTAATAAGTGTGTGTTATGTTCTGGTGTTTATAATTACATACAGCAGTAATAGATTCAGAGACACTTGCACTGTAAGTCACTCTATTTCAGTAAAACACCCACTGGCGTTGTTACTACACTGAGCTAGCCTTGCGCTGCTCGTCTAACATTCACTGTATTATCACAAACACTTGTATCGAAATCCATTGCACTTGCAGTGTAAATTTGTATTACCAAAGTATGATTTTCAGACACATCTAAATAATATTTTTCTTTCTTTTCTTCCCTCATATCGTCATAATAAAGCGCATGTGAAGGGGGTCTACATGTAAATGGTTTTCATCATGAGAAAGTGCTGGGCTAATCAAAAAGTTATAAAAACCCTTGAAATTAGAGCATTCTATTATGACTATGTGTCACCTGTGATTTGTTGCAGATCAGTAACCCCTTGAATACTTTTAAAAATCAATATGAAGCAAATTAAGATCTGTATTTCATTGCAATAGTTTTTTTTTTTTAGAGCAGTACCATTATAATTTTAAAAAAATGAGATGGGCTCATAGTGTTAACTAGTTTGGTGAGGAATTCAGTTGCTAAGTAACCGTAATTATTAGAATGAATCACTTGCTACTGCATGCTAAATACACTACAGGATGTTAAACACAATACTGCCTGCTAAATACACTACAGTGCATGCAGTAGTGTGTTTAACATACTGTAATGTAACGTTTTTCAATTGGCAGCCCGCGGGCCAAATCTAGCCCATGAGAGCCTTCCATTTTGCGGGAGAAAATTATGATATGGGTGTTGTCTATTTGTGGGCCTTTTTAGCCTGTTTTTAATCATGTTGTGCCATGATTGACACACCATGATTAATAACACATCCAATCAGAATCGGAGTAACACACACACACTCAGAGCCTCCGGCCCCACCCCTGCCCTGTCAAGTATCCACCAATAGGACTGTGGTTGTTTTTCTGGGGGAAATAGAGAAAGTTATTTTTAAGTGACAAAAAGAAACCCCTCAGATCCCACGAAGTAAAGATGCCGAAGTTGTGGGCAAAATATGTTCAAAAAACAAATTCTTACTGGGAACGAGAAGCAGTTTTTAAGGGTAAGTCTATTGTTGGCGCTCGACATCACACATTCATTAGATCTGAGAGAGCAGCTGGCCATTCGTTGGCTACTACCTTAATATTGTACTGACACATGCCAGCTGCTTCCTACTTTAATGAATGCCATCATTACAATACACACCCAGCCCCAAAAAACTACTTTTCAAAAGAGATGTGTTTAAACTGTTAGTATCAGAAGATCATAAGAACATAAAAAAGTTTACAAAGGAGAGGAGGCCATTCGGCCCACCTTGCTCGTTTGGTTGTTAGTAGGTTATTGTCCCCAGAATCTCATCAAGCAGCTTCTTGAAAGATCCCAGGGTGTCAACTTCAATAACATTACTGGGGAGTTGGTTCTAGAATCCAACAATTCTCTGTGTAAAAAAGTCCCTCCTATTTTCGTCCAGTTGAACATTTTGGCTCTTTTGACGACACTGGATATGTGAGACTGCAGTCTGCACTGTCTATAATATGTGAGACTGCAGTGTGCACTGTCTATAATATGTGAGACTGCAGTGTGCACAGTCTATAATATGTGAGATTGCAGTGTGTTAATTTGCCTTTGTCCAATTTACCTACATTTTGTTGTCAAACCTAACTAGCAATATGTTATGTATTACTAGCGTAAAAGTGCCTGTAGCAGGGGGAGATCTGTGCTGACTCTGCTGGCGTGTTCACAGTATTACAGGAAGAGGGCGGCAGTCGTCCAACAACCGCCTGTGAGTCATGGCAGTGACACGGGGAGGTGGGAACGTGGGTGATTGGACTTTCCCCCTCTCTGAATGGCTGAGAGGCGAGTCTTGGGAGATTGCTAGCCCTATAAAAAAATGCTCTGCTGTTTCCTAAGGTCTGCCCTTTAAACACGCCGAGAGTGCGGAAGCGCTGGTCCACGACCGAGAACCAGTCGGAGA
This sequence comes from Polyodon spathula, assembly GCF_017654505.1. Taxonomy (NCBI): domain Eukaryota; kingdom Metazoa; phylum Chordata; class Actinopteri; order Acipenseriformes; family Polyodontidae; genus Polyodon; species Polyodon spathula. Next base: position 95,794,421 of record NC_054536.1, read on the forward strand.
GAACGGAACGGAGGTTCAGAGCGAGACAGTGAGGGCGGGGAACCCTTGGGCAGACCCCTTAAAAGTATAGCTGAGCAGGCTAGTTACCCGGCAGCATAGGACGGTGATCCGCGTCGCACGGGCAGTGGCGACCGGGATATCGCTGCAGAGTGCAGCACCTTTTCTTTATAGTTTTGTTACTGTTTTATTTTCCCTGTTTCTTTGTGCCTTCTGTTTTGAATTATTGTTTCGAAGCACCTGCAAGGGCGCCGGTATTGTGTACCCTCGCTTGGTATGCCCGTGGTTCTGTTTACCATCGTTGGTAAATCAGACCACGGACCCACAGCGCCATCTGCGGGCTAAAAAGAAATAAAGCACCCTGCAAAATAAAACTGGGCACCTGTGTGGTGTTTTCAAGTACACCTGTCTGTCTCCTGGTCAGTGAATTACCCACAATCCTTCCACAGTGCCTTTAAACAAATTTAACCCTGTTTCAATACCTGTTAGCAGATGTTATGAGCAGATTAAAAGCATTGTTGTTAGAAGATGTTAGTGAGACCAGACCATCATATAAAATGCATATTGTAATAATAATAGTAAAATCACTTTAATTTACAGGTATTTAATGTGAAACAACCACACATGCTTTTAAATCGTCCAAGTCTTAACTTTCTCATTAAATGCAGAATGAAGAATGCTAAACTGAGAGCGTTTTAATAATGACTAGTCTTTATTAATGTTTATACAGTTATTAATAGTGATTGTAATAAAGTGCATCCTGCATTTATTCTTAATGATAGATTAGATCACTTATTAAAATGTTGCACCCTCGATTATATGCAGTTTCCTCGTTCTGCAACAAAACACTTCAATTAACCCAATATTACTGCATGTACTAAATGGCTAGCAGGGATTAATAGAATTCTTAAAGGGGAAGACAAACATAGAAAAACAGCAACCCTAAATATAATAATAATATTCAAGTTACCTAACCCTTAAAAAGGACATATTTAATATATTACAAATCTACTTGTTGACAGTCAATAAAAATAAAAAAGAAACTCATTAATGTAGCAGGATTAAGAGCAACTCCTTTATAAAAGGCTTATTTTTAAATAAAAAATACAAAGCTTTTTATTCATGCTAGTATTTTTTTAGTTTTCATTGTATTTGAAAGTAGTTTAATAGAGAGCATCTTTAAACAATGAAAGCAAGTAGCCAAGTAAAGTCTTCTTTTTTATGGTGGCTAATTGCTGATCTGGAAGACAAAGCCAAAGGCTTCTGCAAATACTACAGAGTCTCAATAAAATGCAAAAACAACTAAACATATTAACAAGGCTATTCCACATTCTGCCTTGAATAAAATAAACTGTTTCCAAGTAGCACCGGTGTTGGAGGTTAATGACAAAAAGAGAAGGGCAGAACTGAAACCAGCACAAACCAGGTAAAAGCGTATTCCAGATATTTGTTATCATACTTTGGGGTTGTTGTTTTTTTGCTGCTGATCGGATCCTTGTTGTAAGGACTTCTTTTGCTTGCAGTGCCGCTCGACTTCCCTTCATCACTCCCGTTTATAATACTCTTCTTCAGAAAATGCACCATTTTAAAATACTGTAGCAAAATATTATTGCTATGGCGAAGAAGGAACATGGACATATACTGGGTAGGGAGGGATAGAAAATAAAAGGAGGTATGCACCAAAACACACAATAAAATAAAAAGAATAAACAAATTTGCTTTCTTTATCATTTTCCAATTGGACAGAAGCTCCCGCCAATCTCCAAACTAGCTCATGGAGCACAGATTTCACCCAATATTATACCTCACAGCAGTGCCAGCGCTGGGATTTACCGGGCCCTGGTGCAACACTGTGAAGTGGACTCCCCCCGCAAAAAAAAATAAAGGAAAAAAAAACAAAGACAACCTTTTGAAAATAAACACATCAGCAGCAAAATCTGAATCGCAACAAAAAACGTTCTTTTTTTTATTTTCCAACGGTGGCGTGGTGGTTGGCGTTGCTGCCTCCTGGATTCGATTCCAGCCTAGTGGTCTGTCTGTGTGGAGTTTGCTTGTTCTATCCGGGTTCGTGTGGGTTTTCTCTGGATACTCCGGTTTCCTCCCACAGTCCAAAGACATGCTGTTCAGGTTGATTGGTCACTCTAAATTGCCCTGCGTGTGGTTCCCTGCAATGGACTGACATCCCATCCAGGATGTAGTCCCGCCTTGCTCTTTGTGTCTGCCGGGTTAGGGTCCGTCTCACTGTAACCCTGTAAAAGAATTAAGCGGTTAATGATGATGGATGGATGGATATATTCTAACGTTATTTTAAGATGACTGTGAATAAAACAGTAATCTATCAAGTAACAGTATATCCAGACATTTTAATAAATCAATTATGTAACAAGATTAATCAGTTTGATTAATTACTCGAGTTAATATTAAATACTTTAGCTAATATTTAAATATATTAATGCTTCAAATTAGTCTCAAAACACATTAATCACAGGCATCGACTGGATTTTTAAATTAATGTTATCAAGTACAAAACAAGTTAGTATGAAATATTTCTAGAAAAAACACACGTCTGCATTTCAAAACTGAGGCATTAGTTTCAACTCATAAGCAAAAACATCATTCTATGAACACACTTAACAAATTAATATCCCAAAATATTTTTTTAAAGTGAATTTTTATCATCCGTTCGACAGACTCGGACACGTTCAACTTGTTCAATGTGGAAATGGAACAGGTTTTAGCCTTTTCGCTAAATCATTTAGTTCCATATTTGTTCTAGCATTGTGGCTGACAGCGATTTGAGGATGCTGTTTGTGCATTATGGTGTGTCTTTTTTAGACAGGATGTTCTAAGCAGTAGTTATATCATATTGTAGCATTTTCGCACCCCAGCAGGAAACCCACCACTTCTTGAGCAATAATAAATGTTTCAGAGATGATTGACAGCTGAGGGGTCCAAAGGGTGTTTTCCGCGGGTTATTTAGAGTCCCTGATAGGAGGATGACTCCCAGGGGATGAGGGGTATAAAAATTAAAGAGATGTGGTACCTATAGGGGATAGGGTGGAATTAGGCTGGGATTCTGGGAGATGATACGCTCCTTGAGTGGGCCGTTACTGCTGAAACTAATAAAAAGAAAAAGAAAGATTTTCATATTTGCAAAAAGAAATGTGGTCCTGACCTCATCATTATCTGGACAACCCGGGCACTTCAATATGTAATAAACTATAACGTTAATATTATGGTCAAATATATATTTAAAAAAAAAATCATGATACAGATAGTACAGACCATTGTAAATTGAGGCTACGTTTATTGTATTTTGCCAGTATTGCATGTACAGTTGTGTAATTTACCTATAGATAATAAAGAAAATGAAACCGAATCAATATGGATCAGAATAAAGGACAAAAATTCAAAGGGCATAATAATAGGAGCATGCTATAAACCTCCAGATTTAGACGGTGAGCAAAATAATCTGTTATACAATGACATTAGAAATGCGTGTAGCAAAGGAGAAGCCATACTAATGGGGGATTTCAACTTCCCCCAGATAAAATGGGAAAACCCGGTGGGTAGCACAAAGGATGAAATAGAAATGGTGGAAATGACAAATGACTGCTTCCTAACACAATTTGTCAAGGCACCGACTAGAGGGGAGGCATGCCTTGATTTAGTCTTTTCAAATAACGAAGATAGAATAACTAAAACAGAGGTCAGAGAACCACTGGCAACCTCAGACCACAACATGGTCTCAATTGAAGTGTTTTTTAAAACCCCAAAAGTAATGACTAAAGCTAAGGTTTACAATTTTAGAAAAGCAAACTATGAATTTATGAAACAGAGACTAACAGAAGTAGATTGGAGTAAAATAGAGAAAACACCCACAGAAGAAGGATGGTTGTTCTTCAAAAATGTAGTACTAGAGGCGCAAAACAGTTACATCCCTAAAGTAGACTAATCTAAATGTAAAACTAAATTGCCAAAATGGTTTAATAGATCAATTAAAAAAAATATTCAGCGAAAAAAGACACTTTACAGAGCATTAAAAAAGGACCAAAAAGAAAGTACGCAGAAAGAGTACACAGAACTGCAAACGCAAGTCAAAAAGGAAGTTAGAAAGGCCAAGAGAGAAATAGAAATGAACATTGCTAAGGGAGCTAAAACCAATTCCAAAATGTTTTTCCAATATTACAACAGCAAGCGAACATTCAAAGAGGAGATTAAATGTTTAAGAGATACAAATGGCAAAATCGTAGATGAAGATAAAAAAATAGCAAATATATTAAATGATTACTTTTCACAAGTTTTTACAAAGGAAGATACTGACAACATGCTCCACATGTCCTCCAGTTCCTATCCAGTTTTAAATAACTTTAGCATAACTGAGGCAGAAGTGTTAAAGGGACTAGGAGCTCTTAAAATAAACAAATCCCCTGGGCTGGATGAGATCCTCCCAGTAGTACTCAAAGAAATGAAAGAAGTCATTTACAAACCGCTAACCAAGATCATGCAGCAGTCTCTTGACATAGGGGTGGTACCGACAGACTGGAAAATTGCAAACGTAATACCGATCCACAAAAAGGGAAACAAAACTGAACCAGGTAACTACAGACCAGTAAGCCTGACTTCTATTATATGCAAACTTATGGAAACTATAATAAGATCCAAAATGGAAAATTACCTATATGGTAACAGGGTCCTGGGAGACAGTCAACATGGTTTTAGGAAAGGGAGATCGTGTCTAACTAACTTGCTTGATTTTTTTGAGGATGCAACATCGATAATGGATAATTGCAAAGCATATGACATGGTTTATTTAGATTTCCAGAAAGCTTTTGACAAAGTCCCACACAAAAGATTAATTCTCAAACTGAACGCAGTTGGGATTCAAGGAAACACATGTACATGGATTAGGGAGTGTTTAACATGTAGAAAACAGAAAGTACTGATTAGAGGAAAAACCTCAGAATGGAGTGTGGTAACCAGTGGTGTACCACAGGGATCAATATTAGGTCCTCTGCTATTCCTAATCTACATTAATGATTTAGATTCTGGTATAGTAAGCAAACTTGTTAAATTTGCAGACGACACAAAAGTAGGAGGAGTGGCAAGCACTGTTGCAGCAGCAAAGGTCATTCAAAATGATCTAGACAAGATTCAGAACTGGGCAGACACATGGCAAATGACATTTAATAGAGAAAAGTGTAAGGTACTGCACGCAGGAAATAAAAATGTACATTATAAATATCATATGGGAGATACTGAAATTGGAGAAGGAATCTATGAAAAAGACCTAGGAGTTTTTGTTGACTCAGAAATGTCTTCATCTAGACAATGTGGGGAAGCTATAAAAAAGGCTAACAAGATGCTCGGATACATTGTGAAAAGTGTTGAATTTAAATCAAGGGAAGTAATGTTAAAACTGTACAATGCACTAGTAAGACCTCATCTTGAATATTGTGTGCAGTTCTGGTCACCTCGCTATAAAAAAGATATTGCTGCTCTAGAAAGAGTGCAAAGAAGAGCGACCAGAATTATTCCGGGCTTAAAAGGCATGTCATATGCAGACAGGCTAAAAGAATAGAATCTGTTCAGTCTTGAACAAAGAAGACTACGTGGCAACCTAATTCAAGCATTCAAAATTCTAAAAGGTATTGACAATGTCGACCCAAGGGACTTTTTCAGCCTGAAAAAAGAAACAAGGACCAGGGGTCACAAATGGAGATTAGGCAAAGGGGCATTCAGAACAGAAAATAGGAGGTACATTTTTACACAGAGAATTGTGAGGGTCTGGAATCAACTTCCCAGTAATGTTGTTGAAGCTGACACCCTGGGATCCTTCAAGAAGCTGCTTGATGAGATTCTGGGATCAATAAGCTACTAACAACCAAACGAGCAAGATGGGCCGAATGGCCACCTCTCGTTTGTAAACTTTCTTATGTTCTTATGTTCTTTTAGCATACAATGAATTAGCAGAAAATCTGTGGCAAAACATTTTGCATCTCCCTATAAATAAACAATTTTGCTTCATAGTCGAACGGTGCCTAATATATTGTTAATATATTGAATTACAATCATACCACTTTGTAGTTTTCCACATTTGACGAAAAACGGACAACAATTAAAAAACGTGACATTTCTCAATCCAACATGAAATACTGTGCTACTATTATGCTATCTTCCAGTATATTTTTGTGATTTGGTGTAGTTTCTTTGATTACATGTTACATGACATAAAACATCTAAATGATGTTAATCTATTTTTTTTTAATTGTCTCAATCCAACAAAAAGAAAATCTCAGTGATGCTAAACTTTTGTCACAGCTGTACCTGAGGGGTTCCACCATGTTTCACTGTGTGCAGCCAAATCAGATTGTTCAGTTCTGTTCAGTCTCACGAAATTACGCCTTTAGGGTCACACGTCCCAGCAGAGTAATCACATGACTTTAACACTGACCTATTGGCAGAGAGCTTGTTGTGTCCCGCCTCCAGATAAACAATCTGCCGGCCGTGATATGCAAATTTGAGTAAGACTGCTTCACTAAAGCAGAGCTCTATGACCAGAGAGCACTTCAAGGATTTATTATGAAAATGCATTACTTTTCCTTGAATGTTTTAATTTGTTTCTTCTTTATACATACTGTATGTTTTTAACTATGAAGCCTAACCTTTATTCTTCTTCCTTTGAGAATATGAATATGAATATGAATAAATGTAATAAAAATTTGGATTGTTAGATTTCTTTTTGTCTTGTAACAAATACACATGTATGATTGATTTGAAATACTTAAACATCTATAATATTAATTGTTAATCTCTTTTCATCATGAGTCTAGAGATAATTAAGCCAGAATGACTAGTTCTTATTGAGGTATTGTGTTTATTTAATAATTACTAATAATTAATATTTAATTAATTAATAATAATTACATTACGAGCTATAATAGATTAATAATAGATTAATAAAAAAATAATAATAATTAATAATAATTACATTATGAGCTATAATGCGTATTTTCTTTAATGGTAATTGGCGAGGACACAGTTGTGACATAAACCCTAGATATACAACGTAAAGATGCATGACACCCGGTTGGGTGATTTTATGGAATGGATCATAAGAACAGAGATATAATGCGGAGAAAAAAGGGTCTGAGGGAATGAGAGAATTAATGCTGCTTATCTGCACATCGTGAGGGACGGAGAGATCAATGATAAGATGCTTCTTGTGAAAAATGATTTATCTTATGGCAAACCTGATAGGACTGATTTGAATTTGAGGGAAGGGGGCAAGAGAGTAGTCTTACATGAAGCATTTTGCAATCTCTGAAGCTATAAGTGAGTCAAGATTTCTGGTTACTTTTGTGCAAATAAGAACATAAGGTTACAAATGAGCGGAGGCCATTTGGTCGTTTGGTTGTTAGTAGCTTATTGGTCCCAGAATCTCATCAAGCAGCTTCTTGAAGGATCCCAGGGAGACAGCCTCAACAACGTGACTGGGGAGTTGGTTCCAGACCCCACAATTCTCTGTGTAAAAAGTGCCTCTTATTTTCTGTTCTGAATGCACCTTTATCCAATCTCCATTTGTGATCCCTGGTCTTTGTTTCTTTTTTCAGGTTGAAAATGTCCCCTAGGGTACATTGTCAATACCTTTTAGAATTTTGAATGCTTGAATCAGATCACAGCATAGTCTTCTTTGTTCAAGACTGAATAGATTCAATTCTTAAACCCTTTGCAGTCCATTTATTCAGCACTTGTTAGGCGCATTAGGTGCAATTTATTTTACACTCGCTGTTTAAAATATTTTTTTCAGGGTAAAACAAGTTTAAAAGGCACTGAATTGCAAAAGCACACTCAGTACTGCATCTCCAGCCAAGCCCCACCCCTTATTCGCTGTATTTATCACATACCTCTTTATAGATGTGCTTACTGATAAATCCTCTACTGATCACTCATTTTATCAACAAACTCCTCAATAATGCGATCCAATTCATTATTTTATAACTATAACATCTCAAAAAGCTGCAAATGTGTGTGATATTCTTTGTCCACTGGATGCGGAAGCGGCTGTCTTCTTTGTTTGTGTCCATGTTATCTCTGTGGTGCAGGGGCTATGTGTATTACTCAGATCGGTCCTTTTTTTTTCAACTTCTCTCGGCTCCTATCAGTCTCATTCAGCCATTGAAAGGTTTTCTCAGCTTTTTCCAGAAAAAAAAAAAAAAAGACTAGAGACCTGTGCTTGATGTCTTTTTGATGATGTCAGACAGGGTCCGACATCGAACTGGAAAGAGAAGAAAATTGTAATGTTGAACCTGGTCCAACATAGGACCGCAATTGGTTAAACAGGGGACTAGCAGATGTTACTGGTAGGAGGGAAGTAGGGGGAGGTGCCCTCGTTCATGCTCTCTGAATAATTCAAATTTACAATAACCCCCTGCACCGCTACCTTTAACTGCACATGGAAGCCCATCGCCAGGTAGTACAGTGTGTATCATTACAGTCTCGTCAAGCTTCTTCAGGAAAGGTCCATTTACAATTTTAAAACTAGTTTAAAGAGATGGTCCTATTTTGAATAAACAGATGATTGGACATGACTAACAGTACCTATGGACCTGTGGACTACTCAACACCTGCAAATGCTCGAAGCCATTAGAATGCTAATGAATGTACAGAACAGCGATACACAGAACATGCTCTACTAAACTACATGCTGAATATGTTTGATGAATAAATCCCTGAGATAGTTCATTGGAGTTTGGTTTAGTGCAGCAGCTCAGCAGATGTTATTTTCCTAATTTCCAAACTGTGCACGTTATAGTGTTAAGAGAAACACATCGGCATCTTGAATTGTTTTCACTCTCATAAATTGAAAATGATTGCAATATATGTGTGTGTGTGTGTGTGTGTGTGTGTGTGTGTGTGTGTGTGTGTGTGTGTGTGTGTGTGTGTGTCTTTGTGTTTTGTCTGAATCTGTACAGTGTCACTTAACTTTGTCAGCCATTTGAAGCCCTGACCCTATTAAGTGGTAGGTCTGATATTTCTGCTATTCGAGACCAGTTAGCACTCAAAGAGATCATTCCAATTAAGCATAATCACAGTGCATCAACATAAAGCTTAGAAAAAGCATAGTTGATTATTTTTCTATGAAATAAATGGGCATTTGGAGGATTGCCAGTACTCTCCACTCTCATTATAATACTGCCATAAGAGCCAAAAATGTTGCATTGTTTAGTGAAGTGTGTGCTGGATATAAAAGCAGCTGTAATAGAATATGCCAGTAATGTTGATGAGTGCCATTCTTGCTAATACAGACTCGAGAGCTGTTTAAAACAAGACTAGGATCGTGGGAACACCCGGCTTTTATGGCTCTTCCGTTAATGCTGAGCACAGGGGCTAAGATAAATCCTAGTCTTGTCATTGCCATTTACTAACCGAACTCTCTATGCTTAACCCTAACCGGTGTATGATAATCAGCCCTTTAAAACAATCAGAAGGGTAAAGCAAAGAACAATACCTAGTAGGATCAATCACATACAGGCCATCCTCGACTTACGACTCTTTTGCATTATTACCCTGCTTCGACTTTATGACATCAATACGCCATTTATGATATGGCGAGTCCTGAGCCATGCACCACGTGCGCAGCTCGGTGTCTGAACTGCAGTACCAGTCGTAGTCGCCCTGACTCAGTTTAGCATATTTGCATGAGTATAATACACCAGGTTATTTTTGTAAAACTGTATTATCTGGCTGAAGAGTCAGGAAAGTAACCCCAATTTATAACATTGTTCCTATTGGAAAATGTGCTTCGACTTACAACGCGACTTTCAGGAACCAATTGTGTCGTAAGTGCGAGGACTGCCTATATATACGTATATAATGCGCAGAGGATTTAAAATCAGCAAACAGCTCTATATCCAAGGAGAATCAAGAGCCAACAGGATACTAGAAATACTAGAAATACTTAATGAAGAACAAAAGTAACTGATAAGCTGAAAACTCACAATGTGAATAATTAGCTACAACATATGAATTAAGAATAAACTGTACAGTTGTTATAAGATGTTTCTCACACATAATCAAAGGCTTGAGTATAACATCAGCTTTTGCAAGAAGAAACTGGTTAATATTCATGTAAGTTATGACTTAACATGTAAACTGAACTCCAGAACTGTGTACCGTGCACCTTGTATATAACAGGCATCCTGTGTATAATGCTCTGCAATGTATTATAAAATGTGTAAAGGGGTGCACTCTATAGTTTTACAATTACGGTAATCAGGATTAAAGCAAGACTAACTAAAGATTTGGTACATTTTGTACAAGCACCTTGGCCTGTACTCTCTTTGTTCATTCTGTTGGGTTTTGTCAGTTTAACCAAAACAGTGAGCCTTATAAACCGTTCGCTATAAATATGGACAAGACTACATTTCCCAAGCTGCCCACAAATTCCACTCCATTTTCAGTGATAATACAAATCAAAACCAGACAGAAAGGCTCTCGAATCAGGCCCGGAACCTCTCCTGGAGTTTCTGCTACTTGAAGACGAGATTGCATTGTAAGTGGAGTTTCGAATGCTGCTTGTTTAAAGGGCATTTTCATATTTTAGGATCCTGTATTACTCACAGCACTACTCCTGACGTTTCCCTGGGTGCTTGTAAAGGAAAAAGTTGATTTTTGAATTGCGATCATCTAACTTTCATGAAGGTGCTTAAAAGGGAACTATAAAATCGTTCATAAGGACTGCATTAAAAAAATACCTTTCCTTTTATTCAAAAACATTCATTAAAGTTGCATTTTAAAGTTTGTTTTTCTTCCTTTCATAATGCAGTCTCTGTGAGTGGCTCCATGTGCCAGTGCTCAAATATCCAAATGCACTTTGTCTTTTCCAGCTCCTGTTAAAGGGGTTGGTCCTTTCACTGTGAGAAAAGTCTCCTGATTATTGGTTTATTTTGTATGTGTGTCCATGGGAGGGGGGCTCTAAGTCACATGGTCTGTTAACAGTTATACCACAGGGACTTGTGTAGCAGAGCCGGAACAATGTTCTGTTAAGGGTTTCTATAAGTAGCAGTGGTGTAGAAGCGTATATAAGCACATGACTCACATCTCCCACACAGCTGTCTGATTCAGTCAGTCAGCCCTCTTGATGCAATGAAAAGAGCATTAGGAACTCCTATTACAAATTGTTTTTTAAGAAGGGTAAAAAGGCTGACGAAGACCTGTAAATAAAGTAATGCATTCTGACAAGATGATTAGATAAATATGTGTTACTAAAGGTTCAGTATACATATACAATGTGAATTATTATAATAATTATAGTTTAAGAAAACTAATATTTAGTACCACTGCACAGGAATGAAATGAACTCGCCGAACTGCACACAAGGTGATCAGGTCCCAGGATAGCAGATGCACATTTATGGGTAGATATAAGGATACGCGGAAAGGGATTTGCGGGTGCAAAACCCCCATAATGAGCTAGAGACGAGCTAGACTCTAGCTTCAATCCAGGGACCTCTATCACTGCACATGTGAAGAGCACTTTGCTGCTCCACAAATGTCATACAGCACCTACTGCTCTCTGTACTCCTAACTCCGTCACCTCTGGGCTGTAAGTGTGGCCGATAAATAGACCAATGCACTCACTGAGAACCTTATTATCAAGACTGTGGATCATTATGTGTGTGTGTGTTGAGTAATTTGCATTGCTCTTAAGCTTACATAGGGCGCATTGCAAAATAATTGCGTGACCAGAATGCAATTAGAATTTTGCATCTACAATTGTTTGCACAGTTGTTATACTTACAAGTTATTGTATAACTCATCCTTCATTGTAGCTATATCTGCATGCCCAAAAATAGAGCACGAGGTATGAAAGAACAAGAAAAGGGTTGATTCTCACTCTTTTGAGGTGCAGGGCAACACAGGCCTGTCAAATTATTTTAACATCATAAAAACCATAAACAAAACACAATAAAAAAAAAAAAAAGAGAGAGAAAGACTAGAGTATATTTGAAGATATACTATTTCTTATTGTGTCTGTTAGAACCTACTGTGCATAAAGAAACAGAGTTCACCAAAACAGTGACATAGAGAATACATTTTATTTAAAAACCAAATCAAAATCTGAACGAATTACAACTCAGGCAACAAATGGAGGAAGTTGAAAAAAGATATGAAGAGATTAGCATATTAATTCTTGTTCCTGTAGGGGCTTTTGTTTGGGACCAACAATTTCAAAGCAGCAGAGCGAGTAGCACCACATTCAAGGGAAGAGTTATTCCATTATTTTAGTTCTTTAAGGCCTTAAGATAATGGATTATAGGGTTTGTTTATGTATGAGCAGTACATCATTTTCCAAACAAATGATTGTATTATGAAAAACCGACTGTCATTAATAATTCATAAGAAAAGTATTACAGTATTTGTATTAAGAATAATATCATTGGGGGATAATTAGAAAGTCATTGGGAAGCAATAGAACATTTTAATAAAAAGTCCTGGGATTGGACCTTGGGGAAACATGGAAAGTACACAGACTGAATGCCTGGGGTTTCTGTATGCTGAAGCTGTTTGTGTATGTATACGATTTAAACCAGATATCTGTGAAGATCACCTAGTCCATCATCATTTCAATAGAAAGAATCCACGACAGGTGAGTATGCATAGATCATCAGGAGCATATGATAAAACATATATACTCTATACTGTATTTCTATGAGAAAATGTGAACAGTAAACCATAGCGAGTAGCACAGAAGCAATATTCAGGGGAGGGGGCAACACTGAGCAGCTGCAGGTAATTTAGATAATTCTTGATTTGGTGATTTAGATATTATATAGTCTTAATATATCTCTCTTGTGACTACATCACAGTAAAGGCTTGTTGTTTTGGCTTTAACACTAGAAGCGCCAAGCCGGTCATTTTAACCGGTTATTTCAATACATATTTATTTATCAAATATAGCCTATAATCCTGCCTGTCCTTTTCAATACAATCACCTGTCCTTTTCAATACAACCAACTCCGTGATCATGTGGCATCTACCTATCTACATTCTTTGAGTGCTGGAAAAACACACCTCTCTGAGTCATAGGTACCCCCCTGTGTATAGAATTGCAGGTTACTATATTGAGATTGAGTGGGCATACTCAGAGTGATAAATCAAAAATACAAATGTCTCAGACACGGAGACCAGTGGATGAAGATGACTGATGCAGGGTCATCACTCACACATGAACACCTATTTAACAAAGTTGTTCATACAGGTACATGATTTAAATAATGAAGCAGAGGTGTAAGTACAGTATAGTAAATGTGATTGATTCTGTCTCACATATCGTAGCTGCATTTCTGTAGTGCTGGTACATTAGCTGGTAAGCAATTTGATAATCTAAGAAGTCTTCAGCATAATAGCTTAAAAATGTGCTCAAATGTTTCTAAAATGTACATAACAAACTGCTATTTACTTTGAGTAGCGTTGGAAGACTATTTCTTAATATATCAATTACTGTATAAGTTATGTCAACCAATTTGGATCTTTTAAAAACAAAATCTACTGTATTACTAAAAATATTCTAGGAGAACAATCTTCAAAATGCAAATCTTACATTAATGATATATTGTTGGAGCCAAGACCAATAACTCATTAACATTATTGATACAGTACACTTATTTTTATTTTTATGGTAGCTCCTGTATGTTTTACCAACCATTTTTGGGTAACCCTTAGATTCAAGGAATGATGTAAGGATTCGTGCAAAGTGATTTGCGGGTGCAAAACCCCTATAATGCTGCCATAAATCGTGTTTAGCAACCGTAATGTCCTATTTTACTGGCTACTAAAAAAGCATTGTATGCAAAGAATGGTGTTCACCTGGCGTTCTGCACCCGCTATCCAACTGTCACTTTGCTATCATTAATCCATTACAATTATATTGAAATGCATTCAAACGAATAAAAGAGCATGGAATTGGGTGGGATCAGGATACTAAGCAGTCGCAAGCATTATAATGTGATGTAAGGATTTTGCTTTCACTTAGGCAATTGCTGACCCTCCAAAAACTTTACACCTCTTATACAAGGTGCAAACCATTGTAGAAGCTAGTAACTAAGCACTGTATTAAAGCACTCACCTGAGAGACCTGTCATTGGCTTCAGGATGGCTGCTGTGGTTCACTTCCTGACGCGGCGACACTTGGCTCTTGTTGAGGAGAGACAGGAACACGTTCGGAGGAGCAGGGCAAGACGAAGACCCTGCATATTTAATCCCAGGTTCACTTTGTTTGGGATGTCAGTGGATGCGGTGCTAAAGCGTTTTTCTCACTCTGTACATCATCCTTGACTTAATAGCTGAACTGAAGGATGAGCTAGCCCCCAGTGTCAATCTAGGGACCGCTGATGTGAAAGTGCTGTGTTCTCTGCACTACTTAGCCTCTGGTTCCTTTCAGACTACAGTTAGAATGTCTGGAGGGATAGCCCAGCCACCTTTTCCAGAGTGCTAGGCAGATTGCTGGATGTCATGCTGAAAAGGGCAGGCAAATACATATGGTTTTCTAAGAATACCAGCATAAACTGATGTTCATTAAGGCTTTTCCAAAAAAGAAAAGGACTCTCAGCTCCTTCTCAGAAATCTTTTATTTTCCTTGCGCCAAGAGGACTTTGCTGCCCTTGCTCTGACTTTTTTTTTTTGGTTTCTGTTTTCGTGCTCCACAGATGTCAAACAGTGACTACTGCTCTCTGTATTCCTAACTCTGCAAGTGCAGCCACTAAATAAACTGATACACTCATTGAGACCCTCATTATCATATTTGTGGATCATTATTTGTGTGTGTGTTGAGTAATTTGCATTACTCTTAAGCTTACATGGGGCGCAGTGCAAAATTATTGCCTGACCACAATGCAATTTGAATTTTGCATCCTCAATTATTTGCACAGCGCCTATACTTACATCACCCTCTAAGTGTCTCTAATGGCTGTGTGTTTACATAATAGTTACATGGTAAATACATGTGCACGTACACACACACTGTTATTCTGCAGAGTTAGAATGCACTTAATGTGTAAATCATTGTGCACAATATAAGTTAGTACACAGTTGTATCAGAAAAGGTTTAGGGTTAGGGATAGGGATAGGTTTAGGGTTATGGCTAGGGCTAGGGCTAGGGCTAGGGCTAGGGCTAGGGCTAGGATTAGGGCTAGGGTTAGGGTTAAGTTTAGGGCTAGGGTTAGGGTTAAGTTTAGGGCTACGGTTAGGGTTAAGGTTAGGGTTAGGTTAGGTTAGGTTAGGGCTAGGGCTAGGGCTAGGGCTAGGGCTAGGGCTAGGGTTAGGGTTAGGGTTAGGGTTAGGGTTAGGGTTAGGGTTAGGGTTAGGGTTAGGGTTAGGGTTAGGGTTAGGGTTAGGGTTAGGGTTAGGGTTAGGGTTAGGGTTAGGGTTAGGGTTAGGGTTAGGGTTAGGGTTAGGGTTAGGGTTAGGGTTAGGGTTAGGGTTAGGGTTAGGGCTAGGGTTAGGGTTAGGTCTAGGGTTAGGGTTAGGTTTAGGGTTAGGGTTAGGGTTAGGGTTAGGGTTAGGGTTAGGGTTTAGGTTAGGGTTAGGGTTTAGGGTTAGGGTTAGGGTTAGGGTTAGGGTTAGGGTTAGGGTTAGGGTTAGGGCTAGGGCTAGGGTTAGGGTTAGGGTTAGGGTTAGGGTTAGGGTTAGGGTTAGGGATAGGGTTAGGGTTAGGGTTAGGGTTAGGGTTAGGGGTTGGGCTAGAGCTAGGGTTAGGGTTAGGGTTAGGGTTAGGGTTAGGGTTAGGGTTAGGGTTAAGGTTAGGGTTAGGGTTAGGGTTAGGGTTAGGGTTAGGGTTAGGGTTAGGGTTAGGGCTAGGGCTAGGGTTAGGGTTAGGGTTAGGGTTAGGGTTAGGGTTAGGGTTAGGGTTAGGGTTAGGTTTAGGGTTAGGGTTAGGGTTAGGTTTAGGTTTAGTTTTAGAGCTTGGGTTAGGGTTAGGTTTATATTAGCCACATTTTTTTTCACATTTAGTACATTGTAAGTATGCATAATAGCATTGTAATTGTGTGGACGTATACCTGTATTTCCAAAGTAACTACTATGTTAATAGACAGTAATTTGAGACAGAATGTAACGTTTCCTATTCCTGTTCTTTTGTGCAACCATGCATGGAAATTTCCAACAAGATCCTAAAGTATTCACCTCTTTTATCCGATAATTATAATCCAACCTTGGGTGGAATTGCCCTGCAGGGCCAGTTATGGGAGCCCCTACCCATGATAATCAAAACCGTACTGTATGTGATTCTATTCTAAATCATGACTGAAGTCAAGTGTCAGTATTTTGGTGAGGGAATGCATTGCTCTCTTTTAGTTCTACTGACAATATTTCACTTTTGTGCTTAATTTCTACGTGAAAGAAAGACAGGGCAAAAAACATCCACACGGCAGTACCCCCCTTTTTTTAGGCCATTGCGTGGGATAATGTTCTTGTCCTTTATCAAAATTACAGAAATAATAGGAGATTTCAATTTTCATGACATATCAATGAATGTGGCAAAGCGGAAGGATGTAATAGTGCAATAACTGAAGAAATCATGAGTTACAGAACACAGTGCAATCCTTCAGGAGGCGGTTCCCCATGAAACAAGCACCATTATATGGGCTGACACACTAAAAGCCCTCCCCCACTCCCCCTGCTTAGCTAGGCTGCTTTACCCACATGGAATGCATTCACTTTTTCAATACAAGTTTATATCCTGTGATATTCAAAATTGTTTTCTATTGGAACTTAGCGTGCTTCTGCCTATTTTGAAAAATAAATGTAACAATTGATCATAGCAATCTTTTGAGGGTTGGCTGTCCTCTGGAGGAATGTGTTCCATGTAAAACATTCAGAACACTTTAAACATGAACAGACAGGCACAAGCACACACAGACACACACAGACACACAATGACACAAACGCGCACTCACACACACAAACATACACACACACGCACACACTGACACAAACGCCCATACACACACACACTGACACAAACACACACAAAAAAATTACACACTGACACAAACACACACTCACACTGACACAATCGCACACACACGCACACACTGACACAAACGCACACACACACACACACACACACTGACACAAATGCACACACACACACTGACACAAATGCACACACACTGACACAAACACACACACACTGACACAATCGCACACACACGCACACACTGACACAAACACACAGACACACACACTGACACAAACAGACACATACACACTGACAGAAATGCACACACACGCTCACTATTCCGGGTGTTTTCATGTACCTGTCTCTGACAGGGCAGCTGATGGTCAGGCAAGCAATCTGGTATTACATGTGTTCAGTATTTTATTTTTGCCAACAGAAAAATAAACAGGTTGGACCCTCCTGATACAGATTCAAATACAGACTCTTCTCTAGCAGCTGAGCCTGTCTGCTATTCTAACACAGGTGCAAGTCTAGCTGTCTGCTTGTGGTACAGTAATTGTGCTCAGTGCTGAAACATCTTACTCGACTAACCTGCAGCCTAACACTCTGACCAGACTTATTACAGCCTTTTTATAGCCACCTGCCTATGCAGGCAAACTTCAATGAATTACATGTGTTAATAGATTGACCAGGTGGCCACGCATAGGACTTTCTCCACCCGCCATTCGAGGAGAGATGCTATGGACGGTATCCATGCCTCCAGGAGCCTCTACATTTCACACAGAAACTGATTGCATCATGTCGGTGTTGTTGGAGCCTTTTCTACTGAATGAATGAACAACTTGCTGGCTAACCAATCTGGTTTCCCTTATCCCTGCTGACATATTGTCATGAAGCTGAGATGACAGACATCCGAAGACAGGACATTTTAAACCAATGCTTGCCAAAAGTGCACCTTTTTTTTTTTTTTCAATTGCTTGTTTGGATTAAGTTTTAGCTGAATCCCAGTTCTTTGGAATAATTGATATTAGCAGCTTTATCAAACACAATACAATAAAAGCAAGAAACCAGTAATACCAGTATTCAGTATCCCCCAGTAATATTCAACTGAATCAGGAGCCCAGAAAGCTTCCCATTCACACAGGTAAGCATGCATTTCCATCTCTCCTCATGACACTGTGGACCTGCTTCTTTTCCTGTTCGTCAGACTGAGCACAGAAACAATCACCCTGCTCAGTACCAGCTGGAATGATTGACTGTATTGAATGCTGTTTCAGTGAGACAAATAGGTCTTGCCTCACTGAAACAAATATCAAAACATTTATCTCTTTAGATCAGTGGGAAAAATAGCAAATGCCTACAATCTCTCACAGAAAAAAAAGTTCAGTCTATACTAGTGGTCCTCAAAGTGGTGCCTGCGGGCAAATTCGTGCCCGCAAAGCCAGGCCATCGTATACACTGCAGCTGTTCTTATGGGTCGTGAACACATTTCTGGTGGGTCGTAGCAAGGGAAAATAAAGAAAGCTTTAAACACGTTTTCCAACAAAAGCACCACAGCAGTCTGTTGACAGCGTTGCTCGCTTATGCTGTGCTTGTACGTACTCAACATTTTTTTTTTCTTTCCTGAAGGGCTTCTGCCATATGATCAATCAATTGAATATCTGCATTGTCTCTGCGGTAGCCCAATCATAAGTTAGCTGGGTGGGACATAAACTCTGTCTGTTTCATTTACAGGTACAGACAGTAAGTTATTTGGTTACCAAAATTGCGTAGACAGGTTACGCATCTGTTCCAAATCGTAAGCAGCAGAGGCCTTTCATAATTCGCATGAAACTTTGAACTTCCGTTCACTAACCGAAGTAAACAGCCAAGTAAGATCCCTGTACGGGTACTGACAAAATGAACTTTGAGGACCACATTTCTATACAGTCAAATTGAGTTGTAACCCATTAAAATTGGGTAATTTTGGGGGAACCTTCTTATCCTCTTCCCACGAATAGGAGAGGGTGCTTTGCAAGGCTGCAGTCAGGTGAGGAGTTGGCGCCCCAGCGGGGGGGGGGGGGGGGGGGGGGGGGGGGGGGTGGTTGTATTGTTTATTAATCACCAGCGTGGACTGGCTTGTTGTTCTGCATGGGGGAATGCTCCCACACAACCTGTGTTATGCGATTCTGGGTGGCTTGGCTGCTTTAATAAAAGCAATAATTGCCCAGAAAAGAACTGAGGCTTCTGGTGTGTTTTATTTTCAAAGTATGCTGCAATATTTAATGCCTCACCATCTCACAGCTGTCAGGAATGGCTCACAAATGCAAAATATGATGTGCAGTACACATCTCCCTGAATCTCTAGTGCTCACAATGTCATTTTCTTTTTTTCTTTTTTTTTGTGTGTTTGACAAGTGTAAGGCACGATGGCTGTTTGCTGCAGAGGTTAGATCTCAGAGCATGCAGTGCATGTTTTAATCATCTAGATGAGCGTAACAGATAGCGAATGAATCCTAGACAGCAGTCTCCCTCCCAACCTGTGAGGGTGCTGTATAACAGGACCCATAAAGGATTACTGTGTTGTAAAAAGAAACCGTGACCCGTGACGGCACCCCTTAAAGTGAGGATGACAACAGAGGATAACCTGTAAGGATACCTGGTCACTTCCAGCGGTTGGCTACCACCGCGTTATGGCCTTGGGATTACTAGGCTAGCCAGATGGGCCAGTGTTTAGTCGGGGAGGCCCAAGCAACCTACCAGGCTAAGACCAATAATGAGGGCAACCAGTACAACCTGGTTAAGCAGACCTTCCTCCGGTGAATTGACATCACGGGAGAAACACATTGGGAGTGCTTCAAGGAGTACCAGTGGA
This sequence comes from Polyodon spathula, assembly GCF_017654505.1. Taxonomy (NCBI): domain Eukaryota; kingdom Metazoa; phylum Chordata; class Actinopteri; order Acipenseriformes; family Polyodontidae; genus Polyodon; species Polyodon spathula. The sequence continues at coordinate 95,814,233 of NC_054536.1, forward strand.
CACCGGAGACCCGCCCCTGGGTGGTTGCCCAGCGATTGACCACATGGTGCATTTGCTTTGTCCCCTCAGGAAAACGGGGATACAAATGGGCGAATTGGATGAGGTCTGCGCCGAGACCTCTGACCCCAATGGGCAGCCTAACTTCCCTACCACGGAAGTGATGACTAGCCCTTATTAGCAGCTGGACAGGCATGTAACCCTAATACCTTCTCCACCCTCTATCTGTTGCAGGTGCCATCACACAGGCTGTGCTTCTCAGTAATAAAGTGCAATGTGGCAGCATGTTATCTGGCACTGGAAACAGGTAAGCAATGAGGAAATGGTTGGGAGGGGCCTTGTATTGTTGACGTGGGTGTCGGTAAAGTGAGTACCCATGCATTAGTGGACTAAGGGTGTGTGCAGACCCTAATTTGGACAGCTCTCTTGGCAGTGTGTCATGTCAGGGCCAGGTGGCAATCTCCTTTATCCACGGAGAAACGGCAATATACCACACAATAAAAGCATATATACGGGAAGGACCGATGCAGCATCACCTCATAGTCGGGTGGTGGAATAGCTACCATACCCAGTAATTCTAGGCCGGGACTGGACAGAACAAAAACAATTCATTAAAAAGGCAGTCCCACCCCACACGTAAATGTGGCAGACAAACAAGGAGAAACAATTGGTGAGATTTTCCCCTTACAAGCTGACTTGTTTTCTTCCCTTTTTCATCCTAGAAAAACAAAAAAAGAGAGAAGGATCTAAAAATGGGAAGGTGCATCTCTAAACCGAGGCTGGGGGCTGGTGGGGGAGAGTGAGGGTGATATCAAAAGCCACTCAAAGGGAGTCGGTACACAGTGTGATCAAGAGGGCAAGGTTACAGGGCCATCCAGGGCAGATGTTACTCCAGCCCCTCTAAGTTACTGGATATGAAGTGCGGACCTGGTATGGGACCAACACAATGACCCCACACTGGTGCACGCTTGGGGACAGGTCCGGTCTATTGAAACTAATGATGTTGAATGTGCTGGTGCACTAGTATGGCCACACTTCATTATCAAGGGGCAATTATTATATAGGGTAAACCCTGCCATGGCCACAGGACAGCCTGTAACACAATTGATGGTTTTCCAGTCTTATCAACCCGAGGTCATGAGGTTGGCATATGAGATCCCTTTTGCGGAACACCTGGAAGCTGTTAAAACTAGGGATAGCATATTGGCCCAATTTTATTGGGCAGGACTTCATAAGGAATTGTCAAAATATGTAGCCACATGACCAGACTGCCAGCGAGTAGCGAATAATGTCCACTCACTTTAAACGCATTGCAATTGACATTGTAGGCCCTTTGCTACCTTCTGACTCCTGGAATATGCATATATTAGTGGTGGTAGATTATGCAACGTGATACCCGAGGCAGTTCCATTGAGGTCCACTAGTGCAGCACCAATAGCCAAGGACTTAGCACAGATTACGTCTAGAATAGGGATCCCCAAAGAGATATTGACTGATCATGGAACTAACTTCTTGTCTCAAACCTAACAGCTAGTGTATAAAATATAAAAAAAAAACGTCCCATCCAGACATTTGTTTATCATCCACAGACAGACAGTTTGGTGGAACGGAGTTCAAGCTCTTGTGCGGTCGACAGCTTTGTGGCTTCCTTGATCTGTTAAGAGAGGCGTGGGAAGAGCATAAAGGCTCATCCAAAAATGTAGTACAACATGTGCTACTACTCAGAGATCACCTGGATTTGGTCAGTCGTTTGGCAGAGGACAATCTAAAATCGGCACAGCACCTACAACAGCAGCAGTACAAAAGACCAGGAGACAATCCAAATTGTGTGCTAAATGGCATAGGTCATGTGAGGTGATTCGGGCTATAGAGAAAGGGATTTATGAAATTAAACAGCCCAATCGCCACAATGAGCAGGAAATTTATCAGCTAAATTTATTGAAGCAGGCAAGGGAGGCCTTAATTATAGCCCCAGACGAAGTAGAGGATGATTTTGGACCCTGTAAAGAGGCTGCTAGCACTCAGAGCATTCCAATGGGGGAACAGTTACTTCCAGATCAGAAAAGAGACCTGCGTGGTTTAATTGGAGAGTTCAGGGATGTTTTATTTTCTGATGTTCCCGGCAGAACTAACCTTGTTGAGCATGCCATTATCACTACACCAGCTATCATGGTTCGAATGAGACCGTTCCGGGTCCCGGAAAGTTGACAAAGTGGTGTTAGGGAAGAGTTGTGTCTAATGCTCGAATTTGGGGTGATGGAGCCTTCCAGGAGCGAGTGGTGCAGTTCAATTGTGATAGTCATCAAAACGGACGGCACCAATCACTTCGGCGTTGATTTCTGTAAGGTAAACGCTATTGCCAAGTTTGATGCGTACCCCATGCCTCAGGTCGACGAGCTCCTCAACAGACTGGGAATGGCCAGGTTCATCTGAACTTTGGACCTGATACTGGCAGATCCACTTAACCTGCAGTTCACAGGAGAAAACTGCATTTTCTACAATTGATGGTCTATTTCTTTTCATAACCATGCCGCTTTTGCTACATGGTGCACCTGCTGCCTTTCAGAAACTAATGGACCAGGTCTTAGGCTCACATCGTGAGTATGTAGCAGCGTATATTGACGATGTGGTTATTTACAACTTCACCTGTCGAGAGCATGTGGCTAGGCTCACGGACGTCCTGTAGTCTCTGAGGGTAGCCCGGCTGACAGCCAATGTGGGTAAATGTGCATTTGCCAAAACAGTAACGCAATATTTGGGATTTATTATGGGACATGGGCAGGTGAAACCCGTCATCACCAAAGTCTAGGCTTTGATGGATGTTGCAATCCTGAAAACCAAGTCCCAGGTGAGGTCTCTCTTGGAGTTGGCAGGTTATTACTGAATATGCCACAGTGGTCAACCCTTTTGTGAACCTGTAGCAGGGCAGGAGCCCTGCACATGAAGAGTGGGTTTTATGTGTATGTATTGTAATTAATTCAATGAAGTACCTGCAATGAAGTGTGTGATTGCCAGCTGTGGATAATCAGCAGGTAGGTGTGTTCCAGCACGGCGTCAGGTATAAAGATGTCCTGTTTGTTCACCTTGGGGCTGCTGCAAAGCCACAGACAACAGGCTAAAGATCATCCACGCTACCCGGACATGGAGACCTGGCTGCGTAATCCTGATCGCCGTGAGAGTGACCCGGGATCAGAAGCGAAATCGCCAACGGTCCTGCTAGTAGTCGGAGTCGGGGTTTGGTTGGGATTGAACAGAGGAGATTAGTTCAGGGATTGTTGTTACGGCACCTTTATTTTGATAGTTTTTGTATTGTGTTTTATTTTGCACTTTTTGTACAGCTTGCTGTAGTAGTCCTCTGTGCATTACCATCGTTGATAACGTCACATGACCATTTTTATTTACTTTCACTTTCTGTTTGTTAATAAATCCTGCGCACCTGTGCCGGCGTTTCAACTTCAACCCCTGTTTTGATCTGCCTGTCACTCAGCAGCGAATACACACACCCAGAAGCAAGACCCTGTTACAGAACCTCATTAAAAAGTGTGCACCAAATTCAATTAAATGTCAGGGTGCACTTGATACCATTAAGCAGAGACTGCCAAGCCCCTACCCTTATCACATCAGATTTTGATAAGGAATTCATCCTCCACACCGATGCTTCGGATATTAGTCTGGGACAGTCTTGACTGTCTAGCCATTATTTGGGCCACTCAGACCTTGAGCTATTACCTATTGGGACATTCATTTAATCTCATCACTGACCATGCCCCACTCAAGTGGTTAAGCGCATGAAGGATAGCAACTCAGTGGTATTTGGAGTTACAACCCTTCATGTATTTTATGACCAAAAATCACCAAAATGTGAATTACTTTTCCAGGGAGGGCGTTGTAATGGGGAAGGTAGATTCAGCCGAGTGTTCTTTCAGCTTCACTCTGAGTGGTGGGATATGTGACAGAGAACGAATGAATCCTAGCCAACAATCTCCCTCCCGACCTGTGAGGGCATAATATAACAGTAACAGTGTGCCCCGGACTGGATGATTTGGCAGTTCATTCCAGGGTCAATCTGTTCCTTGGGTATGGTTATGAAAGGACCCATAAAGGACTACAGTGTTGTAGTTTTTGTGTTTTGTCATTTATAGAAGGCAAAACTCTGTGAGCTGGTTCTAAACAGCTAGCAAACAAACCCGGACTACACTTTACCATTGTGCACGTTTAAACTTGTAATTCACCACTTACACTAATAGCACTCTCTCAGGACCGTGTTTGTGTTTGTGTGTGTCTTGTTTGTGTGATTACTGTTATTATTTCAGGACTGAACCCCGTGGTTTGACTGGCTTTACACATAGCTGTGTATAACCATTATTATTATTTAAGTAAAATATAAAGCTGTGTTTTTCACCATTGAACTGTTGCTGGATTGTTATTACTGAGCACTGCATCACCTCTATACCTACGTACTACATACCACTTTGCCACAATGAGGTACAATATTACACTATAGCTCAACATGTTGACTGTTTCACAGCTATTTCTGGATGTCTCTAGGAAGCACACAGCTAAATTACAGTGTATATTAAGCCTGTGGCACCTTAGAAAATATGAGAAGAGATAAAGATGGAAGTTATTTAACAATGTAACAGAATGTATTGTTCATAAAGAGTTTGCCTCTGGTATATAATAATTGCATCTCTGTGCACACTGAGATGAACACTGTTGTTGATAAATACAGTACACTAGAGCACATTCCTGCAGTTGAGTTCAGACACACAGGAATATGGCTTGCTTTGTGGGCAGAGACATAGATGAATACAGCTAAGTGTATTGTATTGCTCTTATCAATCAGTGGTTTAATCAGTATTTCAAGACCCATTGCTCACAATGAATACACACTGTACATAGCCTCCATGTATTCAGTAATATTAAACGCTTTTTTCAGTATATGTAAATAACAATAATTAGATAACATACTTAATGTAATTTCTATCCAAAGCAGTTGCTAAATAAGTTTAATTAAATTTCCAATATGTGTAAGTTTCTGTTTCATAATGCACATCCAGTTACATTTCCTCATTACGTTTCTTTTAAATGAACTAAGTTTAAGTTGTATATATATTTCCATGTATTTTATAACAATGTATTTTAGTTTCTTTCACCACTGTACAGCATCACTGATCCACACTGATCAGCAGCACTGATGTGTCTTTTAGATTTGATAATACAGTATCTAAACCAAGATTATTTTCTGTTGCGGGTGCATTACATTAGAAACAACATAATCTTGTAATATATGAAAGCATTTCAAGGAATCTGTATCCCTCTCTAGTATCATTTAGCCGCATAGGGGCAGAGTGACTGTTGGATTCCAAGTACCACATGGCTTTTATTGCTGGCAGCGTCGTCTGTCACTCTTGCTCTTGGAACTACGCATTGGAATCAATTCTAGAATCATTATTGCCAATGGTTTGTTTTCTTTCTTCATTAAGTATTTGTCCATTCTCTAGAATGCTGGCCTGTCCATCAATAAAATAAAATACAACTGTTATTATAGGGGATTAAGCTATTATGGGTACACAGTATTAGCATAGTGAAGCCAGAGAGACAGTTTTGCAGTGCATGTGTCACAGTATTGCACGTATGCTGGATCTCAGAACAATGCACACATATTTTGCAATAGAAATAACATATTATGCTGGTAAGTCAAATGTTAAATATTAAATACTGTGCATGATGCTAGCAAAATAATTCCAGTAAATCTTTTATAATACTATTGTATATTCTTTCTTCCTAGGTCTCCCATTTCTCTATATGAAGCTGAATTTGATATGCTTTTTTATTTAATGGTAATTTATATAAAGCTGTTAGTGAAGAGAATGTACTTCTCCCTGTGTAGATTCTATATTCAATTCTATAAGTCGACTTTGACATTTAAAACACCACAAAGTCATAGGAAATGCAGCCAATTCATGAACATCCTGGGACTCTGAGTTTTGAAAAAAACAAAAAGAAAAAAATACATTGTGATTGTTTAGTTTAATTTCTTTATTCATTTTTGCTGGATATGGGAGAGAGAGAGAGAGAGAGAGAGAGAGAGAGAGAGAGAGAGAGAGAGAGAGAGAGAGAGAGAGAGAGAGAGAGAGAGAGAGAGAGAGAGAGAGAGAGAGAGAATAATAGAAGGTCTTCAGTGAGTTACATGAAAATAATTCCATCCAGGGTTTATGTGACGTCATAAACTAGGCTGAGTAGTTTAGAAACTGTCACAGAAACCTAAGAGGGAATTGTTTTCCTTTAACTCACTGAAGCCTATCTATTATTTTTTATATTATATGGATATTATCTGGGATCAAAGAAAGACACTAAATGGGTTTTAAGGTTCAAATTGCAAGTGAATTAAATGAGTAATAATACTAATGTAAATAGAGTCAATATTAAAGAATCTTAAATAACATTTTATTTTCAACAATTCTGGAATGGTAAATTATACTAGGTATAATGCATTTTAAGTTAAAGGTGTTTCAAGTGTTTTTCTTCTTATTTTATTTTTAGTAGAAGATTATTTGCCTCGTTAGCTTGGTTGGTGCTGCCATTGGTGGAGGATGATTGTTAATCTTCACAGGTTTTTTAAAAGTGCCTAAAAGCGATGAATTCTGGGTGTTGTTGAGTGATTTAAAACAAGACATTATGTGTTTGAAAGTGGTCTCGGGGTGCACATAATTCAAATGTGGGTCAAAAGTGAAGTATAATCTTCTAGACAAATATGCCATTTTGACATTTCTACTGCAGTATTAAACCTTTTTTTCTAATGGCTCAAGATACAGCTATAGCCTTCATCCATATATATATATATATATATATATATATATATATATATATATATATATATATATATATATATATATATATATACACACACAGTGGCTTGCAAAAGTATTCTGATCCCTGACCAATTCTCTCTTATTACCGAATTACAAATGGCACATTGAAATTTCGTTCTGTTTGATATTTTATTTTAAAACACTGAAACTCAGAATCAATTATTGTAAGGTGACATTGGTTTTATGTTGGGAAATATTTTTAAGAAAAATAAAAAACTGAAATATCTTGCTTGCATAAGTATTCAACCCCTGTGCTGTGGAAGCTCCCAGTTTGCACCGATGAAAGAAATTGCCCTAACGAGGACACAATTACCTTACCATTGGCCTCCACCTGTGAACCATTAAAGTTGCTGTCACATTTTCTGGATAAAAACCCCACTGTTGAAGGATCATTGGTAAGGCTGTGAATCTGAAGGAAAATGAAGACCAAACAGCATTCTACAGAAGTTAGAGATAAAGTAATACAAATGCATAGATTAGGGAAAGGGTACAAAATAATATCCAAGTGTTTGGATATCCCAGTGAGCACAGTTGGATCAATAATCAGGAAGTGGAAGCTGCATCACACCACCCAGGCACTGCCAAGAAAAGGCCGTCCCTCAAAACTCAACGCTCAAACAAGAAGGAGACTTGTGAGAGAAGCCACAGAGAGGCCAACAATCACTTTGAAGGAGCTACAGAGTTCAGTGGCTGGGAGTGGAGTAATGGTGCATCAGTCAACCATATCAAGAGCTCTGCATAACACTGGCCTGTATGGGAGGGTGGCAAGAAAGAAGCCGTTACTCAAAAAGTACCATCTGAAAGCACGTCTGGAGTTTGCCAGAAAGCATGAGAGTGACCCAGCTGCGATGTGGGAAAAGGTTTTGTGGTCAGATGAGACCAAGATAGAGCTTTTTGGCCAAAACTCAAAGCGCTATGTGTGGCGCAAACCTAACACTGCCCATTCCTCAAGACACACCATCCCTACAGTGAAGTATGGTGGTGGCAGCATCATGCTGTGGGGATGCTTCTCATCAGCAGGGACTGGGCATCTTGTTACAACTGAAGGAAGAATGGATGGAGTAAAATACAAGAAAATACTGCAAGAGAATCTGCTTCAGTCTGCTAAAAAACTGAAGCTTGGGAGGAAATTTACCTTTCAGCAGGACAATGATCCCAAGCACAAGGCCAAAGCAACATTGGAGTGGCTCAAGAACAAAAAGGTGAATGTCCTACAATAGCCCAGTCAAAGTCCTGATCTCAATCCCATTGAGAATCTGTGGCACTATTTGAAAATTGCTGTCCACAAGCATCGTCCAAGCAACCTGAACAACCTGGAGCAAATCTGCCAAGAAGAATGGGCCAAAATCACTCCGACATTATGTGCAAAGCTGGTACATACTTACCCCAAAAGACTTAAAGCTGTTATTGCAGTGAAAGGTGGCTCTACCAAATATTAATGTGTGGGGGTTGAATGCTTATGCAAGCAAGATATTTCAGTTTTTTATTTTTCTTAAAAATATTTCCCAACATAAAAACAATGTCACCTTACAATAATTGATTTTGAGTTTCATTGTTTTAAAATAAAATATCAAACAGAACGAAATTTCAATGTACCATTTGTAATTCAGTAATATGAGAAAATTGGTCAGGGGTCTGAATACTTTTGCAAGGCACTGTGTGTGTGTGTGTGTGTGTGTGTGTGTGTGTGTGTGTGTGTGTGTATATATAAAATCAAAAAGTGATTCATAAACTGGTATGGCAGCACACTTTTCTAGATCCTTTAAATGATGAACAGTTTAATAAAGGTGAAACACTCGGTATCCCATTAAAATGAATCATTATTTATTTATATCCACCTGTTTGTTAATGTAAAACAAAAACATGTTTCGACAATTCAGTATCTGCATCAGGTTACAGACTTAGTAAATGTTAACGAGACTGTGAATCAATTACGTATGCACTCTTAACCAATTAATAGGTACTAATTCAATTACATACAATCACAGCAAGTCATACCACATAATGAATAGGCAATCAGAAAATACTTATCTTAAGAGACATAACACAGAATATATATATATATATATATATATATATATATATATATATATATATATATATATATATATAAATCAGCAATAAGGCACGACAGGGTGTGGGATATACTCTAATATCCAATGTCCAGGTGCATTATAAGTCACGAAGCAGAGCTTTAAGTCAGATAGCATGCCCGATGCCCAGGCAGTGGTCTTTGGTGTTTTGTATTCTTCCTTTTCTTTTTTTTCTGTCCAGAAGCTGGTGTTCGATTCAGACTCATTCAAAGTTTGGTATGATTAATACATTCCATGGGGCAACATGCTTCAGATTGAGGGGACAAATTGAACATTTGTCATCTTACTGAGACAGAAATACGCTTTCCGTATCTCATCTAATCCTGTTGCAGGCCTCATGTTAAGAAATGCTTATCGTACAACTGCAGAACAAATAGTGCATGAGTCAATGGAACTAAGTATCATTTGAAATTATTAGTTTTAAATAAGGGCACAGAGCTTCATCTTTGCTTCTCTACGACTGTCAAAAGCACATTCTCATGAATTTTTAACATACTGAAGAGTTAGTGCAATTTATCAGATTGTCCCTATTGTGGACAGAACCATATTCCACAGTGCACACCAACGAAACAATCCCACACTGTGCATTGTGCTAGCGTGACAGTGTTTTAATTGCAGAAGTGTGATATGGGTGAGTGTTGGACGTCTCTTTTTCGTAGAGAAGTGGCACAGATAGGTCCTCAGATTCCTGAGTTTCAATGGGGTTGGCTCCAGTAACCCAGCTGACAAAAGTTATTTGTCACTGTTCAATCAACAAGGACAAGGGGTTGCACTTGTGACTGACCAGTCTAAAGTAGCAGCTCACCTTTATTATTATTATTATTATTATTATTATTATTATTATTATTATTATTATTATTATTATTATTATTATTGATATCACTTATTCCTTAAGGTATAGGTCAGTGTACGAGTCAGATCGGACACGAGAACCGTGTCGAGTAATGTGTAATCTGTTCCCACTAATTACCGTAACGGGTCGTGACTCGTGTTCTTCTTTCCGTTTTCTAAGTACTAAAAGAGATATACCCTTAACGTAAAAGGTTATGTCCCCACAGTCGTTCTTTCAGTCGTTCATTTCCATGCTATATATATATATATATATATATATATATATAGATATATATATATATATATATATAATATATATATATATATATATATATTATATATTAATAGAACTGCCTTCTAATCCAAAAAGAAAGGGTTTTCCTCTATGGTCTGTTGCAAACTCAAATGAATAGGGGCTGTGTTGCATGACATGCATTTTAACTGTGATTTACCTTTTGAAATATTATATTTAGAAGTATCCGCACACATTGATGGATGTCAGCACTTGTTTCTAATTGATAGAGGATTGCAGGAATGTAACCCACACAATTGCTTAACCTCTGTTGGAATACACAGCTCAGTTAGTGTATTAGAACATAAGAACAGAAGAACATAAGAAAGTTTACCAACGAGAGGAGGCCATTCGGCCCATCTTGCTCGTTTGGTTGTTAGTAGCTTATTGATCCCAAAATCTCATCAAGCAGCTTCTTGAAGGATCCCAGGGTGTCAGCTTCAATAACATTACTGGGGAGTTGATTCCAGACCCTCACAATTCTCTGTGTAAAAAAGTGTCTCCTATTTTCTGTTCTGAATACCCCTTTGTCTAATCTCCATTTGTGACCCCTGGTCCTTGTTTCTTTTTTCAGGCTGAAAAAGTCCCTTGGGTCGACACTGTCAATACCTTTTAGAATTTTGAATGCTTGAATTAGGTCGCCACGTAGTCTTCTTTGTTCAAGACTGAACAGATTCAATTCTTTTAGCCTGTCTGCATATGACATGCCTTTTAAGCCCGGAATAATTCTGGTCGCTCTTCTTTGCACTCTTTCTAGAGCAGCAATATCTTTTTTATAGCGAGGTGACCAGAACTGAACACAATATTCAAGATGAGGTCTTACTAGTGCATTGTACAGTTTTAACATTACTTCCCTTGATTTAAATTCAACACTTTTCACAATGTATCCGAGCATCTTGTTAGCCTTTTTTATAGCTTCCCCACATTGTCTAGATGAAGACATTTCTGAGTCAACAAAAACTCCTAGGTCTTTTTCATAGATTCCTTCTCCAATTTCAGTATCTCCCATATGATATTTATAATGTACATTTTTATTTCCTGCGTGCAGTACCTTACACTTTTCTCTATTAAATGTCATTTGCCATGTGTCTGCCCAGTTCTGAATCTTGTCTAGATCATTTTGAATGACCTTTGCTGCTGCAACAGTGTTTGCCACTCCTCCTACTTTTGTGTCGTCTGCAAATTTAACAAGTTTGCTTACTATACCAGAATCTAAATCATTAATGTAGATTAGGAATAGCAGAGGACCTAATACTGATCCCTGTGGTACATCACTGGTTACCACACTCCATTCTGAGGTTTTTCCTCTAATCAGTACTTTCTGTTTTCTACATGTTAACCACTCCCTAATCCATGTACATGTGTTTCCTTGAATCCCAACTGCGTTCAGTTTGAGAATTAATCTTTTGTGCGGGACTTTGTCAAAAGCTTTCTGGAAATCTAAATAAACCATGTCATATGCTTTGCAATTATCCATTATCGATGTTGCATCCTCAAAAAAAATCAAGCAAGTTAGTTAGACACGATCTCCCTTTCCTAAAACCATGTTGACTGTCTCCCAGGATACTGTTACCATATAGGTAATTTTCCATTTTGGATCTTATTATAGTTTCCATAAGTTTGCATATAATAGAAGTCGGGCTTACTGGTCTGTAGTTACCTGGTTCAGTTTTGTTTCCCTTTTTGTGGATCGGTATTACGTTTGCAATTTTCCAGTCTGTCGGTACAACCCCTGTGTCAAGAGACTGCTGCATGATCTTGGTTAGCGGTTTGTAATTACTTCTTCCATTTCTTTGAGTACTACTGGGAGGATCTCATCCAGCCCAGGGGATTTGTTTATTTTAAGAGCTCCTAGTCCCTTTAACACTTCTGCCTCAGTTATGCTAAAGTTATTTAAAACTGGATAGGAACTGGATGACATGTGGGGCATGTTGTCAGTGTCTTCCTTTGTAAAAACTTGTGAAAAGTAATCATTTAATATATTTGCTATTTTTTTGTCTTCATCTACGATTTTGCCATTTGTATCTCTTAAACATTTAATCTCCTCTTTGAATGTTCGCTTGCTGTTGTAATATTGGAAAAACATTTTGGAATTGGTTTTAGCTCCCTTAGCAATGTTCATTTCTATTTCTCTCTTGGCCTTTCTAACTTCCTTTTTGACTTGCGTTTGCAGTTCTGTGTACTCTTTCTGCGTACTTTCTTTTTGGTCCTTTTTTAATGCTCTGTAAAGTGCCTTTTTTTGCTGAATATTTTTTTTTAATTGATCTATTAAACCATTTTGGCAATTTAGTTTTACATTTAGATTTGTCTACTTTAGGGATGTAATTGTTTTGCGCCTCTAGTACTACATTTTTGAAGAACAACCATCCTTCTTCTGTGGGTGTTTTCTCTATTTTACTCCAATCTACTTCTGTTAGTCTTTGTTTCATGCCTTCGTTAGTTTTGGATGCTTTTACAGGTTATACGGTTAGGGGTTTATCCATCTTAAGAGTGTGCTTTAAAACATGGCAGCAAACCACGCAGGGACTTGATAAAAATGCAATCATCTTCAACTGTCTTATTGGAGGTTAAAAGTTCTACACTGTTGATTTTAGAATAGCACTGTTTTTTAATGAGGAAGATAACAAATAATGACCAAGTCACATATCATGTAAATAACAAATAAAGACATACTATACAAAAACCAATTAAATGCCCAAACTTGCAGCTCTCCTTTTCCCTCCATCCCTAGTGCCTGACTAGTTGAATATGTAGTTGTGTCACGTACCCTTGTATTTCAGAGGAAGATTGACTTTACATTGCTGAGCAGCAGCTCTGTATTAACATTCATCTTGGACTGCTTACCTTCATTCATTAGGGGGTCTGTGAACAAATCAATCCAGTGGCTGTAGCTCTCATGATATGTTAACATGATTTAAATAATGTTCAGGTATTCAAATAAATAAATAAAAAGTGTCTGGTGCCTTTGGGAAGCCCACTTTACCTCCTCCATGATTTTATAATGTCAAGTACTGAAAGACACTTCCTTTGAATTGTCTTTATCCTCTAGATCTTGAAACACAGCTGAGCTCTTCTTGCCATGCTGCTATCTTTCACTGGCGCTGCACAAAGGAAGCAATGTACACTTTTGTACATCTGCGTTTTTCAAACATAGTAGATTCTTGTGTCTGGTTAGGTACCTTTATGCTGTGGTAGCAGAGGCCGATATGCATTGTACTGCTTATGTAAGCAGCACTGCGAAAAGGTTCCCTTTATTCTTTAGCCACGTCAGTCTTTTGCAGGTTCCCTAACGTGCATTTTAACACAGCAGCAGAACTGTCCCACCATGCCGTAATGTTTATTTTATTGTGTATTTGTAGTGATTAGGATTTTTTCCATTCATTTTATTCTGATAAATCCATGCGATTGCATTTTGAATTCACACACAGACACGATGGAATCTGATCTTTACCTTCCAATCATATATCATTTGTATACTAGTTAGTATTAAATTTTAAGTGTTAAGAGGGGTTAAAATAGTTGTTTTGTTGCACCATAGGATTGAACTGAATTAAGAGTAGAGCACCATTTGAAATAACAGGACTGGGGAATCGGGTTGAACTGAGCCTGGGCCGACAATTATCTGGATCATCACTTCAGTTTGATCTCCTTTAGCTACTGCCTGCTCCCTGAGCTCATTTAAATAAACCAGGATCAGCAATCAGCAAATTTTACACTGCAGCAATCAATCAGGAGAGTTACCTGTGGATTAAAAGGCTTTGCGAACAGTCATTTGGTAGACACGGCACATTTTTTGCGTGTCTTGTGTCTTCTTTTCCCTGGTAAAGTAAAATGCATGCTACAGATGATTCCTTAAATCGAGAAAAACAAAAATCTACAACATTTACATCAAACTTGTTCTCAAATATCTTTACTAATCAATATGTTTTTAATCTCTTTTTTTTTTTAATACCCATCAGATATTGCAAGGGCTCATGAAAAAAAGAGACACGGGGTTGCTGGCATTTGCCAACATATCTAAAAGACATTCTGATAATATTCAAATGCTCATCCAAAAGCAAGCAGTACCCCTTGACTTCATCCCGGTCATTTTGGTGTGAAATAATCACTTCATTCATTAAGGTTTAATATAATATTTAGAAATATTTGTTCCTGATCCCCTGCAGAGACTTAACAAAAGAAACGTAGCAGGGCAGCTCCCAAGGAATTTAACTTGGCATTCCTCTATTAGAAATTATTGATTTTTCCAAGTTTCCCTCCATAAAAGCAGGGCTCATGCAATACAAATCAATCCAGATATCATTTTAGCAGGTATAGAGCAGTATTACGTATTTGGATTGGCCCTGAAGGGAGGAAGTAAGAGGCCTTGAATATGTTTATGTGGAATGGTCTAGATTTGGTTTAACTTTAATGCATTCCACTACAAAAGCACTTACTTTGTGATAGCAATCAATTCTCTTCGGTTCCCTTTTAAGTAGGGAATATTAACTGTTACATATGGCTGTTTCCCCTTTAAGACACACAAACCTGAAAGTTTATACCAAAGACTTCTGTCAGAGCAGTGTGTTGGGGCTGCTGCTCCACCCCTGAGAGCATAAAGGAGCTGCGCAGACCCTGACAACAAAACCATTTTCCTTTTCAGCTGAGCCTGAATACTTGAGGGAGCGCTGATATTAAATTATCACCTTTCTAATTACCTTTCTTTCACATTTTTTTTTGCTTTGCCTTTTAAATTGGATTAAAATATTGAATCGCTGAAGTAAAATTGTTTATTTCTAGCTTCTTTTGTGTTTTCTGACGAGTGTTGATAAAGTTCCACTGCGGCCTATTGCCCCACAGGAAGCCTGCGGCTCAAGTGTCATCCTTCCTGGGATCCTTAGCACTCCTTCGGGTGTGCAATATTCTACTCCTTGAAGTTTTGAAAAATATATAAACAATTGATTTCCATTACATGATAGTAGATGTTAAAACTTCATGCTGATTTGAACTCAGCTCTCGCCAAAATAAGCACCAACTAAGACATAGCTTTACAGTAAACTAATGTGATTAATCTGTATCTCCATCCATTTGTGTTTCTTTCTATCTGATGATGTAGATATCCTTCTGCCTGGTGTTGATGGCTGAAGTGTAATGCTGGCTCCAGGGATCAGCTTATTTTGCCTTCCCAGCGCATCAGCACACACATCGGCCGCGATGCTGGCTCCGGGGATCAACCACAGTGCGGTATCCCCAGTGCATCAGCATGACAACCGTCTGGATTGAGCTAAGTAGGGTACATCTCTGGGGTCTTCAAGTGGGCACCTTCCATTGTCGGTGTTTCATCGACTAGCCCACAACTCCTCCAGAGGGCACAACAGTGATTCTGGCGTCCCAGCATCACCCCCTCCATCCCCCACTCAGCTCAGCTCAGCTTAGTTACCCGTACATCAGCGTTGCTTTCTTTCTGCTGTGCTTGAGATCCCCATCCAGAATCTTTCCGTCTCAACCACAGTCAGTTGGCAACTCTTGGCCATGCAACTCTTGACACAACTCTGTAGCCCCTGACTTCATCCCAGTCATTTTGGTGTGAAATAATCACTTCATTCGTTACGGTTTAATATAATATTTAGAAATATTTGATCCTGATCCCCTGCAGAGACTTAATAAAACAAACGTAGCAGGGCAGCTCCAAAGGAATTTAACTTTGCATTCCTCTGTTAGAAATTATTGATTTCCATTACATGAGAGTAGATGTTAAAACTTCATGGTGATTTGAACTCGGCTCTTGCCAAGATAATAATTTAACCTTGTACTGGAACTAAATGTCCTGTGCCATTAGAGGAAAAAAACAGCCCCATAGAAGGATATTACCACCTCCATGCTTGACAGTAGGTATGGTGTTCTTTTCTTTGTATGCCTCACCAGACTTTCTCCAAAGGTAATGACTATCAGCGTGACCAAATAGCTCAATTTTTGTTTCATCACCCCACAAAACCTTTGACTAGAACTCATATCCATCATTCAAATGCTGTTTTGCAAACTTTAAGTGATTGTTTTTGTGACGTATTCCTAAGAGTGGCTTTTTCCTTGGCCTGCGACAATTGATCCCTTCACCATGCAATACTCTACCTGTGGTTGAAATAGAAACCCCAGTGCCACTTGCAGCCAGTTCACTTTGAATAACTTTGGCAGTCAATCTCAGATTGTTATTAATCTTCCCCACAATTCTTCCTCTTATGCTCTTAGTGAAAGAATCTTCTTTTTTTCCAGACCAAGGGAGCGATATGACAGTACCATGAGTCTTGTACTTCTTGATAATACAAACAATAGTTGAAATTAGGATACTCAAATGCTTGGAAATCTTCTTGTATCCATCTCCAGCTTTATGACAATAAATATGTTTTTGCTTAAGGTCTTCATATAGTTCTTTACTTTTTCCCATACTGACTTATTGGTAATGACAGCAATCATCCTATGCCTAACCCTTTTATACTCTCTAAGAATGTTCACCTGCAATCCAGCATTTTCTAGAATTAGACTTTTCTAGAATTAGGTTCTGTATTATCATATTGAAATTTCTAGCACCTTGTAGACAATCATTATCATAGCATCAAAGGGTATGAATACTTTTCCGAATTAGCATTTTTGGAGTTTTGCAAAAAAAAATAAAAAAAAATTGCTGAAATAAGTAATTGTCAACATCTATTTCTTGTAACCTTTTTTCCTCAACCACCAAAGCAAAACTTTTGCTACAAAAGATTTTTCCTAAAATTCTTTGTTTTCGAGAAATTTCTAGAAATTATAAATTTCCATTGGGGTATGTAAACTTTTAGGTATTGACAGCTCCCTCCTCTGTGGTTCTGGACACATATAATCCTGCAGCAAAATTGCTGCTTGTGGCAACAATTCCCCAGGCAGTGTCATGTAGGCAACCCCCAGGTGGTGATGAGCTGGCATCCCCGGGCAGTGATATGCAGGCATCCTCGGGCGGTACGTGCAGGCATCCTCGGGCGGTACGTGCAGGCAGCAACAATAGGCAGAGCAGGATAAGCAGCAACCCTGGGTGAATCAGGACAGACAGTAACCCTGGGTACATTAGGACAGGCAGCAATCCTGGATGAATCAGGACAGGCAACAATCCTGGATGAATCAGGACAGACAGCAACCCTGGGTGAATCAGGACAGGCAGCAATCCTGGATGAATCAGGACAGGCAGCATCCCTGAATGAATCAGGACAGGCAGCAATCCTGGATGAATCAGGACAGGCAGCAACCCTGGGTGAATCAGGACAAGCAACAACCCTGGGTGAATCAGGACAAGCAGCAATCCTGGGTGAATCAGGACAGGCAGCAATCCTGGATGAATCAGGACAGGCAGTAAGGCAGCAACCCTGGGTGAATCAGGACAGGCAGCAACCCTGGGTGAATCAGGACAGGCAGCAACCCTGGACAAATCAGGACAGGCAGCAAGGCAGCAACCCTGGGTGAATCAGGACAGGCAGCAACCCTGGGTGAATCAGGACAGGCAGCAACCCTGGGTGAATCAGGACAGGCAGCAACCCTGGGTGAATCAGGACAGGCAGCAACCCTGGGTGAATCAGGACAGGCAGCAACCCTGGGTGAATCAGGACAGGCAGCAATCCTGGGTGAATCAGGACAGGCAGCAAGGCAGCAACCCTGGGTGAATCAGGACAGGCAGCAATCCTGGGTGAATCAGGACAGGCAGCAAGACAGCAACCCTTGGTGAATCAGGACAGGCAGCAATCCTGGGTGAATCAGGACAGGCAGCAAGGCAGCAACCCTGGGTGAATCAGGACAGGCAGCAATCCTGGGTGAATCAGGACAGGCAGCAACCCTGGGTGAATCAGGACAGGCAGCAATGCTTTAGCGTCTCTGAAATCGCAACTGCTGTCTCATCGTGGTCACTGTAAAAATCCAGCAGACCTGTCTGAATACCCTGTGTTGGTACAAAATACCTCAGAGCAACGGGAAAGAGCTTACTGTTTCCTTTATTTGATGTATCAGAAGACACACTGTAAAACATGTAGGGCTTCTTTAATTCGTTTAACATAAGCTCTACGCTGTATAGGACAAGTACATTTTCAGTTATGGCCACGGCTTTTGTGCAATGGCACGATATTTTCATTGCCGTGTCTGAATCGCTAAACACACTGCTAACTAGCTTGTTTGTGCAGTGTAAGAATGGTCATGTTGGTTTGAGTGGTAAGTCATGGTTATCTCTGCTGCTGTACATTTCTTTAGCCAGGCTACATAATTTGATTTCACACAATGCAGTCATTAGTGTCTGTCTGGTATCAGAAACAACATTCACTTTGTGTACGTCTGTCTTTGAATGCTTCTTGAAATCATTTTCACCTCTGTGTCCAATTCCAAACTCTCTTCTACATAATGTACAAAAAACTTTTGCTGAATTTTTTGGATTTTTCTGAATCAAGGTTTATGACCTAACCCACTCCTCTCTGAATTTACACAGGCGCTTACTTTTTTCTTTGGTGGCATTTTCTTTGGTGGAAGAGGCCAAGGCTGAGGGTCCTTCTTTCTTCCACTTATGGAGTCAGACATTTCGCATTTAAAAAAACAGTATCAGCTTTGAAATTTAAATAATAATATACAGCTGTGTTTGAATTATATTTTGTTTACTGTCTGTACCCCCAAAGCAGTATCAGCCTTTGGGGAACATGGAGGATGATATGTTCACATGATACTGAGACAATACATTCTTAGATTGGCTACACAATGTGTCAATCATTCCATGTCTGTGTAAAGAATTGTGAATGACGCAGTAGGGGAGGGATTTTGCACTCCGGCGTGGTTGCTAAAGGAGAACGAGATTGGTTGTCACATGGGTTGGTTGTCACAGTGCTCATAACTGGCACAGGCAGTTGATACTAACACTGAAATGTGTTTTATTGTCTGGAACGCGACCATCTTGTAATTTGTAGGTAAATTCCATCAAACATAAAGGTTAGCACGTATTTCATTTCGGTATGTGACAGGTTGTCACAGGTGACTGGTGCATTTTCAACCATGTAAATATTATATTTGGACTAAAGTTATGCTAAAAAAAAAAAAAATGTGACAACCAACCCCAGTCTTCCTTATGGTTGAACGTTGGTTACGCGGTAAGTTTGAGCTGTGTCAAGGGAATCTGGGACAAATGCTGTCCTGCAGTCATGCACCCCGGGACCGGGACTTGGTGTTTGCATTTCAGGACAGTCCCGCCCAATTCGGGATGAGTGGTCACCCTACCCCCAACTGATTAGTGTTTGGCTGTTCTCAGTATTATTGAAATGTCAGTCCCTGAATGAATTATTCAATTATTATAAGACAAGTACCCTTGAATATTGTTTGTGGATCAGTAGTTACTAAAACACAATTCACTACAATTCTTCAAACCCTTTCCTGCACATGCTTGCTGGACAGTGACTGTTAAAATGTAGCAGCAAAATGTTTTTCAATCACCATTCTGTCTCAGGTGCTGTATATTCAATTATTAAATGGGTAGAGATAATGGGTAGAAAATACTAGATTCTGATTGTTTCTAGAGATATCTGATGATAACACAGCAGTGCAGAACTTCTTTCTCCGAACCTCATCACAGTAAACAAAAGCAATACGCCATATGTAACTAAACAGGCTAGTCTTTGCATATTTCAGTATGGTTGTATCGATATGGAAGTATCATTCTTTAACATTACTGATGATACCTGGTTAGTCTTTGCATATTGCAGTATGGTTGTATCGATATGGAAGTATCATTCTTTAACATTACTGATGATACCTGGTTAGTCTTTGCATATTGCAGTATGGTTATATCGATATAGAAGGATCATCCTTAACATCACTGATGAGAACAGGCTAGTCTATAAATATTACAGTATGGTTATATGGATATGGAAGGATCATCCTTTAACATCACTCATGGGAACAGGTTAGTCTATAAATATTGCAGTATGGTTACATCGATATGGAAGGATCATGGTGTCATGGACAATATATACAGAAGATCTTAGTTACTATACTACACATTCTGTTGGAGGCTTCAGAATCAAAAGTTGTATCTACTGAAACCATCTGCATACATACACAGGCCGTCTTGTGATCACGCATTCACGACATTATGTAATCTGATACCAGGTAGAAACACCAGATGGATGTAGTCTTAGTGTTATATCTTTTGAATGTGCGTGACTTGCTGTCTACTTTAATTATACACATGAGTTCAGATGGACCAGACATTTTGTTATAGAAATACCCTAGGTAAAGTGTTCTGTTATCATCCCTGGCAACAAGGATATAGTGGAAATGCATGCCCATTGCAACACTAACCAGTACATTTTTTCATGAACATATTGTACTGTGGACATGATTGTCTACTTCTCCATAATGCTGGTAACTCTAATTTAGTATTTTAAAATGGTGGTGGGATGTGTATGTTACTGTATACATTTTATAATTACACCCAAACAGGATATACCATGATAGATGTACTGTACATTCTTTCTGAATGAGTTATTTTACTTTATCTGTGCCTGTTTATAGCCCTAATGGAAAATGCAGGGATGTGGGAAGGAGAGTTAATAAAAAGAATTCTCCCAACAGTAATATAATTACTAGCTTTTGACAGGCAAATCAATATCCTCTTTGATTTTCTGTACATGGATTGAATTTGGATGGGCTGCAGTGGGGGTGGCTGAGATCTGTGCTCTGTCCTTCTTCAGAATTATTTATTTAATTGTTTCCATGAGAGAATCAGCAGCAGTCAAACACAGCAGTTACAAACTTGATCAGATCCTGTTTGGGAGGTTGCCCGTCACATGATTTCTGGGCATTGAAGACTGATCTAACACTGTGTCTCATCTACCTTTATCGCACTTTCAGTTTGTTTTCCTGATTTCTGCAGTTTCTCAGACATGATATTAATGGGCAGATGCAAGTGGCTGAGAAACTGGGTTGCCTTGGTAACCTTGGAATTTAAGCAGGCAGTCAAGGGCTTTGCTGTGGTTGGGTTTTGTCCCTCACTGTAATCTATGCTCACATGTCCTGGAGTATGCCTTTGTTTCATCTATAATTGATTATTGTAATGCATTTTTCTCTGGTGTCCCAAAACGTGTTGCTAGAGTAAAACCAGAATAAATGACCATATTGTCCCTGTTCTGTCATCTTTGCATTGGCTCAAGTGCAGTTTAGAATGAACTTAGCCTTTTCTTGTAAAGCTCCTGAATTCTAGAAAGTTCTGCCACCTTATGTCAGTGAAGCAGGGACTCCTACTGTTTTTAAGTCAAGATTGAAAACTTTGTGGCAAGGTCACTTCTTGACCACCAATAAAGAGACTGCACCAATATAATGGAATAAGCTACCAGGAGTGTTTATTAAATTACGTTTAACCACCACCAAGGCACTATGTACACAGAATTTTGTCCTTCCTTCCTTTAAGCAAGTCCCAGACTTTGGAGATATGGCAAAGGTAATTATTATATTCCAGTTCCGTGTCTCACCACTGCCCCTTGTGGTGAGACGTAGGGTTGGAGATTGTATTAGTTTTCGGCTGGTTCCCAATGTCGAATGAAGCTAAGTCTGTTTTCTAGATGAGGTTGACGTAATTCAGTTTTCAAACCTGCACTGTTTAAATATAACAAGGTTGCTTTTTATAAAGAACAAGTGGGTGTTTTCTGCGAAGGAGATTCTGCATCTGATGTTTAGGAGGTGGCCAGTCAAATGCTATACTGCAATATGAAAGGTGCTATATAAATAAAAAAATACACTTACTTTATCATAAAGCTAAACTTTGTTTCCAAATGTACAATACAGGATGCAGGCATAACAGCTGTCATGTCCTTATGAAAGCCATCCTGCCATTATGTGCTGGTAAGAGTTACAGCTTTAAGATGTTTTAATAGTTCAGGTGGAAAAAGCTATTGCCGGATAGTGGTCTACTATACCATTTTGCAGTCCACATAATTACCTTCAATCGAGCTGTAAGTTATACATTCTTCACCCAGTATATAACAGTCTACCAAGGAATAATAACAAAAAATCCACCTGCTATACAGTACTTCCATTCTTAGGATATTATTAAGTTACAACAGGCTCAGTTACTGCTGAATCACAGTGTAAAATATCAGAGCACATCAACACGAAAGCCCTCTGAGACAGAGTGCAGTGCTTATACTGATACAGATCAATTGAGTACTATTACTGACAAAGATCAATTGAGTACTAATACTGATAAAGATCAATCAAGTACTAATACAGATAAAGATCAAATGAGTACTAATACTGATACAGATTACCCATGATATGTAAGGTAATAAAGTGGATTCCTTAGTTTTCTTAGTTGGGTCAATAACAGTTACTCATATGTTAGTCAAATTATTGGAATTTCAATGATGATGGCTTTTTATTTTTGGTTTTCTAACTGGCTTGGTAATATTCATTTTTTGGTTTGTTAATAAACATTTTGTATATAGCAAGTCCAAACGTGAAGCTATTGCTGCAGTACCTGTAGATTCTGCAAGATTGCAATGATTGCAGTCTACTGTCTCACTTACTTAGGTACAACACTGGTGCACACGTGCATTAGATTTTAGAAAAATGCAGCAGTCACTATCAGTGATCACATGTTTTTAAATTTAAGACACATCTGGTAAAAGTTCCTGAAGAAGGACTCCCCTGTGTCTAGCCATAAATAAAGTGTACTTGAGTTGAGTAGAACAGACCTGTGCAGAATATATCAATGCTGACAGTGGCACTTTGCATGTTTCCAGATACAGAAGGACAATGCACAGAACTCAACTTGTGGACACTCTTGATCTTGCAGAATAAGGCGTTTGAAAAAATGTAAAATATGTGTTTTATTTTTACACCAGTGCTCCAGTATTATACCATGAAGCTGATCTCTTCACTTTGCTGTTGTTTTAGTTATTGTGTTTTATTTCTACATAATAATTCAGGCTTTCTTACTGGCTAACTTCATATTTGTTAATGCGATACAGTGTACTTGCGCAGAACACATATATTCAGAAGCACATCCACAAGCAAGCACATTCCGCACATGCACACACACACACACACACACACACACACGCACACACACACACACACACACGCATACATTGACACACACACACACACACATGCACACACACACACACACACACACACACACTGACACATGCATTATTCAATGAGAACAAATGATTTTAGATGCAGCTTTTAGACCACCCAGACTAACCCTAGCATCAAGCAAAACCCCGTCTTCATTTTGGATGTGCATTTTGACAATGCTATCTCAAAATCCTCTTTGTTGTGGGTCCCTATTAATCATAATCACCCACATATAAATACTTTGCATAACCTTCCAAGTACATCAAATCATATCAAAGCCTCCTACATAACTTGTCACAAGAACACACACACTCAGAGTAAGCGTGTATAATTTCCTCTGGTTAATCAGCAGGCCAGAGGATCAAAGCACGGAGTTGAGACCTGCACACAATCACCCATCTTATTGTAGGTACTATGGGCTCCTGACGCAGTTACTGTAAGCTGATTACTTTGACCGCCTTCATGCCTATTTAGAATCTAAATACACTTCTTTCGTGGATTTGCCAGTCACTAGATCTTCAAAGTAACAGTCATTGTTGTTTTTTTTTTTCAACTGTATTATTATTCAAGCAAAAACCTTGAGCTAGTTACATACCAGAGCGATACAGAAAATAACTAAGCGCAGGTGTGATGGCCATGGTGTTTCAAGTTTCATAAATCTGGTAGAATATAGACAACGAGCGACAACACAAGCACCCTGTGCTCATCAGTACAGGTAGCGCACAGGAATCACCAATGCAGGCCTCCCTGCTGCTGTGTCTTAACCCAGCCATCCTGTCTAAGAGGTGTGTGGAATAGTCTCAATGGCTAGACAATCCTCAGCCCCTCTTTTAATGTGGCAGCCAAGGTGCCAGTTGGTGTATCAGAGCCAGCTGTTCCATGCAATGTGGTCCAAAATACTGAAATCACAAATCCTGTTAGTAGATATTAGAACAGCCAGGATAGCACTGGTTCCACATGACAGGTCAATCAAATTGTTTGTAGAGCAAGACCTGTCCAATCCTATGTTGTTTGGGACTGGGAGACTGTACCGGATTAGACTGTGTGCTGGATTAAAGTTATTTAAAAAAAAAATAAATAAATACTATTTGAACTCTTAAAAATGTATTACTGTACATATTGTATAATAAACAAAAAAATGCCTCAGCAAACTTTAAACACAACACCTCAACAAAATCTTTACCTGTTTTGGGTGGGGAGCCCCTGTGTGTATTTTTGTGTTTTATGTTGTATGTGGCGTGTTATTATTGGTGCATGTATTGGTGCATGGGTGATTTAAAATGTATATTTGTATTTAGGCACAGGGATTGCACACTCACTTCACGTGCAGAGTAAAGTGTGCATTTGTATGAGGGCACGAGGATTGCACAAATTAGTTCATGTGCAGACTGTGCCGGAATTCAATTGAATGATTAATTGTCAATTGAATCCCAGCCCAGCTGTATATATAGATGCACAAATCACTCACTCAGGGTTGGGTGTTTGTGAGTGAAGAACGGAAGAGAGAAGGAGAAATGAAATAATAATAATAATAATAATAATAATAATAATAATAATAATAATAATAATAATAATAATATAATAATAATAATAATAATTGATACGCATATTGGGTCAACACCAGCATGGTATTTGTTATATGTCAGTGTTAGTCTGTTTCACCACTGTCTGTCTGTTCATTTGGACGTTGTGCTGTTTGTTTTCAGTGTTTGTTTTGTTTTTTGATGGCTATTATTTTGTAATAAAGCGGTGCATCAGCACATTCATTCAATTCACTCACAGTGCTGTCTGTTCTTTCGGGTCTGATGTCACCACCAGTCATCCTGGTCACACTGTCATTGGCACAAGCCTGTTTAAATCATTCCCAGAGAAAGACCTTCACTTGTTCATACTGAACATGCATTTCTTTAAGTAGGCATATTTTCATATCAATAGACATATCGATTTGTTATTTCTCACTCAGCTCTTTTTGTGTTGGTTTTGGTGAACTTTGAGCTTTTTTGATGAGCACAAATGAGGAGAATGTCTGTAGTAGCAATAGAAGACATCATAATTAAAAATGAAAATACATGCAACACATCTGTGTATTTGAGACCTACCTAGCAAGTGATTCATGGAATTGTTTTGTTAGACTCAAACACATGAGAATTGTACAGGTTGTTGCTGTTACATTATTCCTGCCTGTTTGTGGGTGGGGATGCCCTGGGATGATTTTCACTTAAGATGTCTGTCATGCGGTGTGTGGAGGTATAATTATCAATGATGAATGTTCGCCTTGGAGGTTTGTGTAAGACTATAGCCTTTGCTGTGCCTGAGTGCTGTAAGCTCTTAGCTCAGCACTGGCAAATATCAGTGAGTGATATACTGCAGAGGGGCGCTTTGCTCTTCTGAGAATGCGGTGAACAAGCAGACATCAGTGAGTGATATACTGCAGTGTGGTGCTCCCTGCTTTTTTGAGACTGCAGTGAACAAGCAGACAGCAGTGAGTGATATACTGCATTGTGGTGCTCCCTGTTCTTCTGAGACTGCAGTGAACAAGAAGACAGCAGTGAGTGATATACTGCAGTGGAGCGCCCTGCTCTTCTGAGACTGCAGTGAACAAACAGACATCAGTGAGTGATATACTGCAGTGTGGTGCTCCCTGCTTTTCTGAGACTGCAGTGAACAAGCAGACAGCAGTGAGTGATATACTGCAGTGTGGTGCTCTCTACTCTTCTGAGACTGCAGTGAACAAACAGACATCAGTGAGTGATATACTGCAGTGTGGTGCTCCCTGCTTTTCTGAGACTGCAGTGAACAAGCAGACAGCAGTGAGTGATATACTGCAGTGTGGTGCTCTCTGCTCTTCTGAGACCACAGTGAACAAGCAGAAAGCAGTGAGTGATATACTGCAGTGGAGCGCCCTGCTCTTCTGAGACCGGAGTGAACAAGCAGAAAGCAGTGAAAGATATAATGCAGTGTGGTGCTCCCTGCTTTTCTGAGACTGCAGTGAACAAGCAGACATCAGTGAGTGATATACTGCAGTGGGGTGCCCTGCTCTTCTGAGACTGCAGTGAGCAAACAGATATCAGTGAGTGATATAGTGCAGTGGGGCGCCCTGCTCTTCTCAGACTGCAGTGAACAAACAGACATCAGTGAGTGATATACTGCATTGTGGTGCTCCCTTCTGTTCTGAGACTGCATTGAACAAGCAGACAGCAGTGGGTGATATACTGCAGTGGAGCGCCCTGCTCTTCTGAGACTGCAGTGAACAAGCAGACAGCAGTGACTGATATAATGCAGTGGGGCACCCTGCTCTTCTGAGACTGCAGTAACCAAGCAGACAGCAGTGAGTGATATACTGCAGTGGAGCGCCCTGTTCTTCTGAGACTGCAGTGAACAAGCAGACAGCAGTGAGTGAGATACTGCAGTGGAGCGCCCTGCTCTTCTGAGACTGCAGTGAACAAGCAGACAGCAGTGAGTGATATACTGCAGTGGAGCTCCCTGCTCTTCTGAGACTGCAGTGAGCAAACATATATCAGTGAGTGATATACTGCAGTGGGGCGCACTGCTCTTCTGAGACTGCAGTGAACAAGCAGACATCAGTGAGTGATATACTGCAGTGGGGCGCCCTGCTCTTCTGAGACTGCAGTGAGCAAACAGACATCAGTGAGTGATATACTGCAGTGGATCGCCCTGCTCTTCTGAGACTGCAGTGAGCAAACATATATCAGTGAGTGATATACTGCAGTGGGGCGCCCTGCTCTTCTGAGACTGCAGTGAGGGATATACTGCAGTGGGGCGCCCTGCTCTTCTGAGACTGCAGTGAACAAACAGACTGCAGTGAGTGATATACTGCAATGAAGCGCCCTGCTCTTCTGAGACTGTAGTGAACAAGCAGACAGCAGTGAGGGAGATACTGCAGTGGGGCACCCTGCTCTTCTGAGACTGCAGTGAACAAGCAGACAGCAGTGAGGGATATACTGCAGTGAACAAGCAGACAGCAGTGATGGATATACTGCAGTGAACAAGCAGACAGCAGTGATGGATATACTGCAGTGAACAAGCAGACAGCAGTGAGGGATATGCAGCACTATCCTCCTGAGATCACGTTTACATTGTCAGGTTTTTTCCTTTTTCATTTCCCTCATCACTGATGAGGAGCTCCTATCTGTTGCAAAAACATGTAATTTCTTCTGTGTATCCTATTAGCAGAAACTAATACATGAATACACTTCCTTGTGGTAATGTACATTTGCTTAAAATACATTTTAAGAAATGATAAACGTAATGGTACATATAGTAACCATGTTGCAAAATCAATCTTTTCATCTCTCGATAACCTTTAAACACCTCATTGTAAATGCAGAGAGCATCATACTTAAAAGACAATGCAGCCATTAGAATGGGCTTTGTACTGTGAACCTGTTTGCACTGTACAGTGGAGACATTTCGATGCAGCGTGAAATGTGTAGAATTTACTAGTACTATCCGTACCCTCAGTGTTGTATAGTGTAATAATAAATGGATACACTTTTGTTTTAATCATCTTTCAGGTGTGCTCTCCTTTGAGAAAATAATTTGTCAAAGTGTTTGTTTAATAAATTTTAAATTAGAGATTAATTTCAATCCACAGAATATCGATGAACCTTTTCATAAAATAAAAATAATTAGAAAACGATTGAGTGTGAACAGCCAGTCAGCTTGCAGATCTAGTGGGCTTCTATTTTGCATAGATGCCTGCTGGAATGTTGAACTGTGAATTAAATTTTAAATCAATCCTCACAGAAATATCAGCTTTCTCCCTTACCATTCTAATCTACAACTAACCTGATAACATAAAAAGCTACAAAAACATTTATACTTTCTGACGCTGGTCTAGAGACAAGGAAAATCATGTCTGTGACAAGATATTGTAAGGAAGTCTCAAATCACAGCTACTGGATAGCAAATTAACAGGGAAGACACGATTGGTCCATAATTCTGTCATCAGCTGGATTCAAACAACACCCTGCCTCAAAACTAGCCAGTCAAACTGCCAACCCTGTTTCAGTTCTTTCCGCACCAGCCAATCCACTGCCTGCCTGCTTGAAGGATGCCCCGCCTCCAACAACAAGTTTGAAGTCCAACTCTGTACTACACAGACTAATAAACAATTGTACAGTTAATTTATCTGGCAATGTCCAGATAAATTATAATAAAAAGAATAAGACCGCAATAAATATGTTAATCAAATAATAATAAGAGGAAACATTTTCTCTACGTGTATGTTGTTTTTCTATCCTAATTATGTTACAGACTATTTTCCTCAGCGAAAGTTTGCCCAGCGAAATATCAGAAGTTCAAGGTAAATATAGGTTTTAAAGTTTTTTTAAAGAAAAAATAAAGAAATTTATAGTTTAGCGATAGAGCCTGCCCTCGCCTACGGCTTGAGGCGTATAAATCCAGTTGTGGTCAGTCCATGTTGAATCTTTCATGACCACAGGTGCCTCTTATCCATTTAATTCCAACTCCAGGGTGCAGCTCTGTTCTGCTAGGTTTGATAGGAGGTAGGGAGACCATCATTTCCCAGCCATGATCCTACAATTAGCAGCCCTATCAAATGGATTGAATAGTTTAATCAAGGCATTCAAAGGCTTTACTTCTACCTCCAAGGAAGGTACAGAATAACACTATTTTGGCACAGAAGAAGAAGGAGGAGGATAAAAAAAAAGCACAGGCAGTATCATCAGAGCATTAACAGTAAAAAATGAGAGGATCAGGAAGACCAGGCACCTAGGGGAATCTACACACGACAAGAGATAAAGCATACTCACAGGCACAGCAATGTAATTAATGAACAAACACACCCAGCAAACTCACAGGCACAGCACTGAACTTAATGAACAAACACACCCAGCAAACTCACAGAACCATCATTGTGCTTAATGAACAAACACACCCAGCATACTCACAGGCACAGCACTGTACTTAATGAACAAACACACCCAGTATACTTATAGAAACAGCACTGTACTTAATGAACACCCCCAGCATACTCACAGGCACAGCACTGTACTTAATGAACAAACACACCCAGCATACTCACAGGCACAGAACTGTACTTAATAAATAAACACACCCAGCATACTCACAGGCACAGCAATGTAATTAATGAACAAACACACCCAGCATACTCACAGGCACAGCACTGTACTTAATGAACAAACACACCCAGTATACTTACAGAAACAGCACTGTACTTAATGAACACCATCAGAATACTCACAGGCACAGCACTGTACTTAATGAACAAACACAACTAGCAAACTCACAGGCACAGCACTGTACTTAATGAACAAACACACCCAGTATACTTATAGAAACAGCACTGTACTTAATGAACACCATCAGCATACTCACAGGCACAGCACTGTACTTAATGAGCAAACACACCCAGTATACTCACAGGCACAGCACTGTACTTAATAAGCAAACACACCCAGCATACTCACAGGCACAGCACTGTACTTAATAAAGAAACACACCCAGCATACTCACAGGCACAGCACTGTACTTAATGAACAAACACACCCAGCATACTCACAGGCACAGCACTGTACTTAATGAGCAAACACACCCAGCATACTCACAGGCACAGCACTGTACTTAATGAGCAAACACCCCCAGCATACTCACAGGCACAGCACTGTACTTAATGAACAAACACACCCAGCATACTCACAGGCACAGCACTGTACTTAATGAGCAAACACACCCAGCATACTCACAGGCACAGCACTGTACTTAATAAATAAACACCCCCAGCATACTCACAGGCACAACACTGTACTTAATGAGCAAACACCCCCAGCATACTCACAGGCACAGCACTGTACTTAATGAGCAAACACACCCAGCATACTCACAGGCACAGCACTGTACTTAATGAACAAACACACCCAGCATACTCACAGGCACAGCACTGTACTTAATGAGCAAACACACCCAGCATACTCACAGGCACAGCACTTTACTTAAGGAGCAAACACCCCCAGCATACTCACAGGCACAGCACTGTACTTAATGAGCAAACACACCCAGTATACTCACAGGCACAGCACTGTACTTAATGAGCAAACACACCCAGCATACTCACAGGCACAGCACTGTACTTAATGAACAAACACACCCAGTATACCCACAGGCACAGCACTATATTTAACGAACAAACACACCCAGCATACTCACAGGCACAGCACTGTACTTAATGAGCAAACACACCCAGTATACTCACAGGCACAGCACTGTACTTAATGAGCAAACACACCCAGCATACTCACAGGCACAGCACTGTACTTAATGAACAAACACACCCAGCATACTCACAGGCACAGCACTGTACTTAATGAGCAAACACACCCAGCATACTCACAGGCACAGCACTGTACTTAATGAACAAACACACCCAGCATACTCACAGGCACAGCACTGTACTTAATGAGCAAACACACCAGCATACTCACAGGCACAGCACTCTACTTAATGAACAAACACACCCAGGATACTCACAGCACAGCTCTGTACTTAATGAGCAATCACACCCAACATACTCAAAGACACAGCACTGTACTTAATGAGCAAACACGCCCAACATACTCACAGGCACAGCATTGTGCTTAATGAACAAACACACCCAGCATACTCACAGGCACAGCACTGTACTTAATGAACAAACACACCCAGCATACTCACAGGCACAGCACTGTACTTAATGAACAAACACACCCAGCATACTCACAGGCACAGCACTGTACTTAATGAGCAAACACACCCAGTATACTCACAGGCACAGCACTGTACTTAATGAGCAAACACACCCAGCATACTCACAGGCACAGCACTGTACTTAATGAACAAACACACCCAGCATACTCACAGGCACAGCACTGTACTTAATGAAAAAACACACCCAGCATACTCACAGGCACAGCACTGTACTTAATGAACAAACACACCCAGCATACTCACAGGCACAGCACTGTACTTAATGAACAAACAAACCCAGCAAACTCACAGGCACAACACTGTACTTAATGAACAAACACACCCAGTATACTTACAGGCACAGCACTGTACTTAATGAACACCCCCAGCATACTCACAGGCACAGCACTGTAATTAATGAACAAACAAGCCCAGCAAACTCACAGGCACAGCACTGTAGTTAAAGAACAAACACACCCAGCAAACTCACAGGCACAGCACTGTACTTAATGAGCAAACACACCCAGTATACTCACAGGCACAGCACTGTACTTAATGAGCAAACACACCCAGGATACTCACAGCACAGCTCTGTACTTAATGAGCAATCACACCCAACATACTCAAAGACACAGCATTGTACTTAATGAGCAATCACACCCAACATACTCACAGGCACAGCACTGTACTTAATGAACAAACACACCCAGCATACTCACAGGCACAGCAATGTAATTAATGAACAAACACACCCAGCAAACTCACAGGCACAGCACTGTACTTAATGAACAAACACACCCAGTATACTTACAGGCACAGCACTGTACTTAATGAACAAACACACCCAGAATACTCACAGGCACAGCACTGTACTTAATGAACACCATCAGAATACTCACAGGCACAGCACTGTACTTAATGAACAAACACAACTAGCAAACTCACAGGCACAGCACTGTACTTAATGAACAAACACACCCAGTATACTTATAGAAACAGCACTGTACTTAATGAACACCCTCAGCATACTCACAGGCACAGCACTGTACTTAATGAGCAAACACACCCAGTATACTCACAGGCACAGCACTGTACTTAATAAGCAAACACACCCAGCATACTCACAGGCACAGCACTGTACTTAATAAAGAAACACACACAGCATACTCACAGGCACAGCACTGTACTTAATGAACAAACACACCCAGCATACTCACAGGCACAGCACTATACTTAATGAACAAACACACCCAGCATACTCACAGGCACAGCACTGTACTTAATGAACACACACCCAGCATACTCACAGGCACAGCACTGTACTTAATGAGCAAACACACCCAGCATACTCACAGGCACAGCACTGTACTTAATGAACAAACACACCCAGCATACTCACAGGCACAGCACTGTACTTAATGAGCAAACACACCCAGCATACTCACAGGCACAGTACTTTACTTAAGGAGCAAACACCCCCAGCATACTCACAGGCACAGCACTGTACTTAATGAGCAAACACACCCAGTATATTCACAGGCACAGCACTGTACTTAATGAACAAACACACCCAGCATACTCACAGGCACAGCACTGTACTTAATGAACAAACAAACCCAGCAAACTCACAGGCACAACACTGTACTTAATGAACAAACACACCCAGTATACTTACAGGCACAGCACTGTACTTAATGAACACCCCCAGCATTCTCACAGGCACAGCACTGTACTTAATGAACAAACACACCCAGCATACTCACAGGCACAGCACTGTAGTTAAAGAACAAACACACCCAGCAAACTCACAGGCACAGCACTGTACTTAATGAACAAACACACCCAGCATACTCAAAGACACAGCACTGTACTTAATGAACACCCCCAGCATACTCACAGGCACAGCACTGTACTTAATGAGCAAACACACCCAGTATACTCACAGGCACAGCACTGTACTTAATAAGCAAACACACCCAGCATACTCACAGGCACAGCACTGTACTTAATAAATAAACACCCCCAGCATACTCACAGGCACAGCACTGTACTTAATGAGCAAAGACACCAGCATACTCACAGGCACAGCACTCTACTTAATGAACAAACACACCCAGGATACTCACAGCACAGCTCTGTACTTAATGAGCAATCACACCCAACATACTCAAAGACACAGCACTGTACTTAATGAGCAATCACACCCAACATACTCACAGGCACAGCACTGTACTTAATGAACAAATACAGCCGGCATACTCACAGGCAGGGGTGAAATTCTCAACAAAATGTGCAGGTACTCATATGCACAGCCAGGTGTAAACATTTAAACATTTTAAAAATGGAGACAGTTTGAGTGCCAGTGAATAAATACTTTAAAAATCTATACATATTTATACATATCTATACATATACACAATACATGAATACAATTATACCCAATTAGCAAACACAAGGAAGCTGAAATACTGTATCCTCTGCATGTATCACTCAGTCATCTACTGTAATATAACACTTAAGTTAAACCATAAATGACAAGCATTAAGAAATATTACACAATGAGGTAACTGCTCTAGAGGGGGGGTTTGTTTCAAGATATCCTAAAAAAAAGATGATGTTATAAAAATGGTTTTAAAAAATAGCTGTGCTATGAAAAAATGATTTAAAAAAAATACAAATAAAAAAAAAATGATCTAAGCCAAGCACAATAGGGGTTAAAATATCCCTCAAATTTTGAATATAACAGGCACTACTACTATTAATGATGAACTTGGCCATTTTAATCCCCGTAGTATTCTCAGCAATCATCCCTGTGCTTTCCAGACCCTGGGTACTCACCTACACCAAGACCTGGCCATGCTGCAATAACAGCCTTGGATTACAACATATCCCTGTTTCTTTTATGTATTTTTTTTACGTATTTCTTATCCTACAGTAATGTATTATGTGTGTTTGTCTGTTGAGTTTCTGCATAGATTATGACCTATTTCATAAAAAAAAAAGACTGCTGGGCAAGTGTTTGGAAAGCTTGAAGCACACCTCCATCTGTATCTCGATTCTAATTCGCTCACCAAATGTGAAGCTGCACTTTACTTTGCTGATCCTGCTTTTTTAATGTTTATCCCTACTGTCCCACACAAAACTTGCCATTTTAGAAACTTTCATGCAAATCCTGGCAATGTGGTAAATCGATGCAAGGCAAAACGTTATGAAAATTATTTCTAATATTTATCAAGGATATAATTTATGAAGAACACTGATGTGGCTTTGTGTCTTCAAATTCATGTGCAGCAATGTTTATTGAGAATATTTCAGATAGTTTCTCCACTGCACTAAAGAAAATAATTACTTAAAAATTACTCGAACCAGTACTGGCATCAAAACAAGTGCTGTTACTGAATACCGGTGAGACCCGGCAGCATTTCACCCCTGCTCATAGGTATGCGTTCAGATACAGTACTGTACTTAATTAACAAACAGCTCAGTAGTTAACCCTTATTACACAATTCTGTATTCTTATATTTTTAATTGCTTAATAACAGAAAATCAGGATTTCATAACAAATAATGTTTGTAGAAACATGCGCATATATCAGTCACTGTTATTACACATGGATAAAATAAATAAATAAATAAGCATCAGTGTTCCTGGAATAGATTGCAAGGTTTATCAAAGTGCATTATTTCTTATCTCGAAATGTGCAGCAGGTTTGAATGTCCACAGAAAGATATTCTGACAGTACACTACACAATAGTTTCTCTCTCGAGCTACCCAACAACATGTTGGAAGTATACTGTATTTGCATCATGTCTTAGATCTGAGGAAACACTTGCAACCTTTGCTACTGTAGTCTCTCTGTAGAATGTACAACACTTGATGATTCTGCTTAATTAAATGCAGTGTAATCTCTGGCTGAATTTGATTTATCATCATTATTATAATTTTTTAATTGTATAATTGTATTTTGGCTGCCAAGTCAGTGTGCATGGTACTGCTCCTTACACATCAAGTGTAAATGGTTGGGAGCTCATTTACATACTAAGAAATTGCAAAGATAGGGAAAGGACTGGGCAACATGGACCTAAGCCAAACTTCTTTGATTATCGGGTCTTTCACTGTAATTGATTCTTCTTGATAATGTATATTTCAAGATTTGTTGATTTATTGTACAGGGTGAAATTGTATTAGTCTTCTAATTCTGTGGACAATGTACAAATAGTCAAGATTCAGTATCTTCTGAATTTTAACGGCTCTCTTAAAATGAGTAACAAGCCAATTTATGTATTTACTTTGCAATCCTAAAATTACAGCTGTGGTGCCAATATCAAAGGAGTGGTCTGTTTAAGTGCACAACGCAGGGAATGCAGTAGTCCATGCTAACAATCTTGCAACTATAAAATCTCACTATAATCAGTTTCCTATTATGAAAGTCTAATACATCTTGATTCACACTGCTTTTCATCAGTCATGTGCTCTAGGTGACAGTAAAAAGTGGACACTGCTATGGCAAACAAAGATCAAACAAAACATAACAGCCAGTGTACACATTACCTGCAGATTGCAGAACCAAATCTGAGGGCAACTACAGTATACGGTAGACCTGTATGTAGCACAAGCTCTTAATAGAGTCCTATTCTAGGTAAAGTGGATCCATCTGTTTCTTCAGGCTGTACCTTCCTGTTACAAATCCTGCTGCCTGCTTTGGTTTTGCTCTGCAGGTTTTGTCTTGAGCATCTGCCTCAGGATAGAAGTGTGCTGTCACTGTCACAACAGCAATTAGTTCCACCTGATCTAAACAGCTGCTTCAGGAGGAACATTCTTGGAGAGCTATTCTGTTTCATTTTATTGGAAGTCGACCAAAGGAGGGCTTGGGAAGGAGAACTAGCATTTAAACAGGGAAGCCTTTGCAATAAAGGTTATTTTATTAACTGGGGTTTGCAAAGGAATTTAGTAGCCCTGATCTCAAATGTTTTGTCCTCAGAGAGTTAACCTGTACAATGCAAGAAGCTCTCCAGTTTGGATCTCGTTAATTACATTCCACATAACAGAATCACAACATAAAATAAATAATAATGCAAAATAAATGTTGATCTTTCACTACACATAAAATATAACTTGCTAACTGAGCCAGTGTTGAAAAGCAGGAGGCATTTCTAAGAGATGTACAGTATCTGCATCTGTATCCCTTGATTCTGACTGGCTTCCCAAATCTGAAGCAGCACCTGTGGTGTAAATAGAGATCACTATGCATGTGCATCCTAATCTGGTCTTCTTGCTGTCTAAAACCTTTAACATAGTGGATCAACCACAGCTGCATTGATCCTACTTTTATTTACATTTTTTCCCATACATAAAACATCATGTTGCTTAGACAGTAGATACAAAACGAATGTCTTGACTTATGCTACAGTAGTGTTAATCTTTCAATTGTTGTGCAACCTGCCATGTTCTTTGAGTAGTGAATCTGAAAAAAGCACTCCTCTTATCTGTTTGTTCAATGCTGATTCCAGCTGACCCTCTGTTTATTTTTCCATGCTCCCAACCCGTATATTTCAGGTATAAAGAGACACACACTTCTTAATATGTTTCCAAGACAATAAACCTCAACCTCACTCAGTTTGCTAACATTTAGTTTGTGATCAGTCTTTGCATTCCCACAAAAAGCACATTTCACCCACTGGTAGCTATTTATAATATATCTTATGTGTATTTACACCCTGCAAATCTGCTTTTTTGCAGGCACTGTGATCTCCTTTGTGGGATAATGTTTATATTGTGAGTTTGTTGTTTTTGGATGGTTTACTTTGAGTTTTTTTATCTGTAAAGCAGCTGCTGATATTATAATTATTGCACTTGATCTCTTGTAGTGGAGATTGTGGGGATCAATGAGTATAGATGAGGGTAACGGGGGAGTATTTTGCCTTTATTAGATTGCTTTGACTCCTTTTGCATTGATCATGCACAGCTGTAAAACTTGCTATACCACCCACCAGCACCCAGGTTTGTAAAAGACATAGAGCTAACTAAATCATTCTTCCTTAACATGTATAGCCATCTATCTGTAGGCTCAATCTGGCAAGACCAGCTTGTGACTGGGGTTGTGTTCTATAGTGGTGTGTTTCTGCACAAATGTTATTAAACACATGCACTTCTGTATGTTTTATTCCAAGGGGAAACCAGACACGGCAAGCAGTCAATGATTTACCATTCATCTCGTTCAAACTCTCATTATTCTTTAACTTTTGTGCATGGGTATACATCTGACTAAGTTGGTATGTTAAAATAAGTTTAGCACCACACAATCATTAAATAAATAAGTTTTAGACCTATATAAGTTCTGGTGCCTGAAAGTTCTTTAGGACATGGTTGTCCAAGATAGTGAAAATATTCCAATTAAATTTAATTACAGTGTACACAGCCATCAACCTCCCCACACCCACCCTGTGACCTCAAGATGAATACATCAATCCAGTTCTCTCATGCTCTCTTAGCAGGTTCCGGCTCAACTTGATTTAAAAAGACTCCAATTATTGTTTATTCCTACAGGCTTGACCACGATCTGATATTAATAGCTACGTACTCGGGCCATCAGTATTGCTGTGAGAGGTTGTGTGTTGGATGATGTTGCTCAAAGCTTTTATTCAGAATCCAGTTTAATAATTACAGGGACTCTAACAGGGACACTTGCTTTGAATGTTGAGACCTTGCAGGTTTCTGCTTCTGTGTCATAAATGCCTTAATCACAATGATACACTGCATGTGTCTACATGCCTTGGTCACAGTGGACCCAATGAGTAACCAATACTACAGTACTATATAATATTGGGTCTGGAATCCAGCTGACTGGAATCCCACACATGAGTAGTTTAATGTTGACAGTTAACCCCTGTATACATTTTGTATGTTTGTTTTCCATATTAGAGAATAGAAAGAAACTACTGTAAATAGCTACAATAGTGTTGTCTCTTTGAAAAGTCACTTTCTTCTGAAATATTTAATCAGATGGAAGACAAAAAAACAAACAACAACGT
This sequence comes from Polyodon spathula, assembly GCF_017654505.1. NCBI lineage: Eukaryota > Metazoa > Chordata > Actinopteri > Acipenseriformes > Polyodontidae > Polyodon > Polyodon spathula. Next base: position 95,852,184 of record NC_054536.1, read on the forward strand.
TTGAAAAGGTCTGCGCTACCACATGAGTTTTGTTTAGAGTGAATGGCAACTGGGGATTGGCCAGCTGTGGTTCCATGGCCAGGCGGGGGGGGGGGTGTCCTGGCTGAGCGTGTCACTACAAAATGGAGCCACTGACACAACCCTAGGTAGGGACCCAGAACAAGCTTGTTCATGCAAGCCAAAGGGAAGAACTCAAAGAGCTGATTACTGTGTGAGGAACCAGGGCCAGGGTTATATTAGTTCCTACAGGAACAGGGAATAGTTTGAGGATTATGAAATCCTACTGAAAGTATAGCAGTGTGTCAGAGGGACCTCCTTTTTAGTAGGAGCGGTGCACCATTTGTTTTTAGTTTCTTTCGTACAGTGTTTGTTTGGCATAATCATTCTTTTATTTATTTCACAATGCTATGTATTGTCGCCCGGCCCGATGCTTTTTGTACATGCTGCTAAACAAAAAAAAAAAAAAACTTGAGCATCTGAATGGACTGCCCTTTGCTGGTGGTGTTTAAATATCGTGCTCTGTGTTGCTATAATATATGATTTCCATTGTTTAGGAGTACAAAAGAAATCAATAGAACAGTCTTTTCTAATGATTTTGTCACAATTAGCAGCTCAAGTCATATTGTTCACCTTGCAATTTGTTTTACTGTTTATACATAAAGTTTAAGATAATCCATGCTTATCTTCGTTGGTAATGGCTAATTTTGATCTAATGGTCCAACGTGATAATCAATGACTATAAGGTCGATAACCATTGAGGAAAATATCCCTAAACAGAACCAATCTCAAAGCATTCTTTTCTGTTAACAGGAGAAATCTACACTCATCTCTAGTTTTAACTACACAGTACCAGACATACTGTACCAGTACAGTCATGCACAGTAAGGTTCAGTTTGAGAGAAAAACCCTTTTTGTCAGTCTATCTGTCCATCCATCCTTTGCATATTCAGTCTTGTTTCCGATGTGGGGGCCCAGCAGATTGTTTGGGGGGAGCTTGCATGATTTGATCACACATTGAATCAATTGAGCATGCTGAGGCGCATTATCAGATTCCGTTGGTTATTGCTATCAGATTCGAGGGCCTCCTGAAGATGGTCAATCCAGAACAGGGGAGGCAGATTTGAGCAAAACAAATACAAAAATTTAACATGACCATTTACATATGAAAGGCGCTCCTCTGCAACTTAAACCAGCTCCCAATACCTCCATCACACCTGAATGAAGCTCTCAACATAGATCCCTATACCTCCATCACACCTGAGTGGAGCTCCCAACCCAGCCCCCAAAACCTCCATCACACCTGAATGAAGCTCTCAACCTAGATCCATATACCTCCATCACACCTGAATGAAGCTCTCAATCCGATCCCAATACCTCCATCACACCTGAATGGAGATCGCAATCCGATCCCAACACCTCCATCACACCTGAATGGAGCTCTAAACCCAGATCCCTATACCTCCATCACACCTGAGTGGAGCTCTCAACCTAGATCCCTATACCTCCATCACATCTGAATGGAACGCTCAAGCCAGACCCCAATACCTCCATCACACCTGAATAGAGCTCTAAACCTAGATGCTAATACCTCCATCACACCTGAATGGAGCTCTCAACCTAGATCCCTATACCAACAACACACCTGAGTGGCTCTCAACCCAGCGCCCAATACCTCCAACACACCTGAATGGAGCTGTCAACCTAGAACCCTATACCACCATTACACCTGAGTGGCTCTCAATCCGATCCCAATACCTCCATCACACCTGAAAGGAGCTCTCAACCCAGCCCCCAATACCTCCATCACACCTGAATGGAGATCTTGACCCAGACTCCAATACCTCCATCACACCTGAGTGGATCTCTCAACCGAGACCCCTATACCTCCATCACACCTGAATGGAGCTCTCAACCCAGATCCCAATACCTCCATCACACCTGAATGGAGCTCTCAACCGAGATCCCAATACCTCCATCATACCTGAATGGAACGCTCAAGCCAGACCCGAATACCTCCATCACACCTGAGTGGATCTCTCAACCCAGATCCCTATACCTCCATCACACCTGAATGGAGCTGTCAACCTATATCCCTATACCACCATCACACCTGAGTGGCTCTCAATCCGATCCCAATACCTACATCAAACCTAAAGGGAGCTCTAAACCCAGATCCCTATACCTCCATCACACCTGAATGGAGCTCTCAACCCAGATCCCAATACCTCCATCACACCTGAATGGAGCTCTCAACCCAGATCCCAATACCTCCATCACACCTGAGAGGAGCACTAAAGCCAGATCTCTATACCACCATCACACCTGAATGGAGCTCTCAAACTAGATCCCTATACCACCATCACACCTGAGTAGCTCTCAACCCAGATCCCAATACCTCAATCACACCTGAATGGAGCTCTCAACCCAGACCCCAATACCTCCATCACACCTGGATGGAGCTCTCAACCCAGACCCCAATACCTCCATCACACCTGAATGGAGCTCTTAACCCAGACTCCAATACCTCCATCACACCTGAGTGGATCTCTCAACCCAGATCCCAATACCTCCATCACACCTGAATGGAGCTCTCAACCCAGATCCCAATACCTCCATCACACCTGAATGGAGCTCTCAACCCAGACCCCAATACTTCCATCACACCTGAGTGGAACTCTCAATCCGATCCCAATACCTCCATCACACCTGAGTGGAGCTCTCAACCCAGACCCCAATACATCCATCACACCTGAATGGAGCTCTCAACCTAGATCCCTATACCTCCATCACACCTGAATGGAGCTCTTAACCCAGACTCCAATACCGCCATCACACCTGAATGGAAATCTCAACCCAGATCCCTATACCTCCGTCACATCTGAATGGAGCTCTTAACCCAGACTCCAATACCGCCATCACACCTGAATGGAAATCTCAACCCAGATTGCTATACCTCCATCACACCTGAATGGAGCTCTCAACCTAGATCCCTATAACTCCATTACACCTGAATGGAGCTCTCAACCCAGATCCCAATACCTCCATCACACCTGAGTGGAGCACTAAAGCCAGATCTCTATACCTCCATCACACCTGAATGGAGCTCTCAACCTATATCCCTATACCACCATCACACCTGAGTGGCTCTCAATCCGATCCCAATACCTACATCACACCTAAAAGGAGCTCTAAACCCAAATCCCAATACCTCCATCACACCTGAATGGAACTCTCAACCTAGATCCCAATACATCAATCACACCTGAATGGAGCTCTCAACCCAGATCCCAATACCTTCATCACACCTGAATGGAGCTCTAAACCCAGACCCGAATATCTCCATCACACCTGAATGGAGCTCTCAACCCAGATCCCAATACCTCCATCACACCTGAGTGGAGCACTAAAGCCAGATCTCTATACCACCATCACACCTGAATGGAGCTCTCAAACTAGATCCCTATACCATCATCACACCTGAGTGGCTCTCAACCCAGATCCCAATACCTCCATCACACCTGAGTGGATCTCTCAACCCAGATCCCAATACCTCCATCACACCTGAATGGAACTCTCAACCCAGACCCCAATACCTCCATCTCACCTGAGTGGAACTCTCAACCCGATCCCAATACCTCCATCACACCTGAATGGAGATCTCAACCCAGATTCCTATACCTCCATCACAACTGAGTGGAGCTCTCAACCCAGACCCCAATATTTCCATCACACCTGAGTGGAGCTCTCAACCCAGACCCAATACCTCTGTCACACCTGAATGGAGCTCTAAACCCAGATCTCTATACCACCATCACACCTGAATGGAGCTCTCAACCTAGATCCCAATACCTCCATCACACCTGAATGGAGCTCTCAACCCAGATCTCTATACTTCCATCACACCTGAATGGAGCTCTCAACCCAGATCCCAATACCTCCATCACACCTGAATGGAGCTCTCAAGTCAGACACCAATACCTCCGTCACACCTGAATGGAGCTCTAAACCCAGATCCTAATACCTCCATCACACCTGAATGGAGCTCTCAAACCAGACCCCAATACCTCCGTCACACCTGAATGGAGCTCTAAACCCAGATCTCTATACCACCATCACACCTGAATGGAGCTCTCAACCTAGATCCCTATACCACCATCACACCTGAGTGGCTCTCAACCCAGATCCCAGTACCTCCATCACACCTGAATGGAGCTCTCAACCCAGATCCCTATACCTCCATCACACCTGAATGGAGTTCTTTACCCAGTCTCCAATACCTCCATCACACCTGAGTGGATCTCTCAACCCAGATCCCAATACCTCCATCACACCTGAATGGAACTCTCAACCCAGACCCCAATACCTCCATCACACCTGAGTGGAGCTCTCAACCCAGATCCCAATACCTCCATCACACCTGAGTGGATCTCTCAACCCAGATCCCAATACCTCCATCACACCTGAATGGAGCTCTCAACCCAGATCCCAATACCTCCATCACACCTGAATGGAGCTCTCAACCCAGACCCCAATACCTCCATCACACCTGAATGGAGCTCTCAACCCAGATCCCAATATTTCCATCACACCTGAATGGAACTCTCAACCCAGACCCCAATACCTCCATCACACCTGAGTGGAGCTCTCAACCCAGATCCCAATACCTCCATCACACCTGAATGGAGCTCTCAACCCAGACCCCAATACCTCCATCACACCTGAATGGAGCTCTTTACCCAGTCTCCAATACCTCCATCACACCTGAGTGGATCTCTCAACCCAGATCCCAATATTTCCATCACACCTGAATGGAGCTCTCAACCTAGATCCCTATACCACCATCACACCTGAGTGGGCTCTCAACCCAGATCCCAGTACCTCCATCACACCTGAATGGAGCTCTCAACCCAGATCCCTATACCTCCATCACACCTGAATGGAGCTCTCAACCCAGACCCCAATACCTCCATCACACCTGAGTGGAGCTCTCAACCCAGATCCCAATACCTCCATCACACCTGAATGGAGCTCTCAACCCAGATCCCAATACCTCCATCACACCTGAATGGAGCTCTCAACCCAGACCCCAATACCTCCATCACACCTGAGTGGAGCTCTCAACCCAGACCCCAATACCTCCATCACACCTGAATGGAGCTCTCAACCCAGATCCCAATACCTCCATCACACCTGAATGGAGCTCTCAACCCAGATCCCAATACCTCCATCACACCTGAATGGAGCTCTCAACCCAGATCCCAATACCTCCATCACACCTGAATGGAGCTCTCAACCCAGATCCCAATACCTCCATCACACCTGAATGGAGCTCTCAACCCAGATCCTAATACCTCCATCACACCTGAATGGAGCTCTCAACCCAGATCCCAATACCTCCATCACACCTGAATGGAGCTCTCAACCCAGATCCCAATACCTCCATCACACCTGAATGGAGCTCTCAACCTAGATCCCTAATACCTCCATCACACCTGAATGGAGCTCTCAACCCAGATCTCTATACTTCCATCACACCTGAATGGAACTCTCAACCCAGATCCCAATACCTCCATCACACCTGAATGGAGCTCTCAACCCAGATCCTAATACCTCCATCACACCTGAATGGAGCTCTCAACCCAGATCTCTATACTTCCATCACACCTGAATGGAGCTCTCAACCCAGATCCCAATACCTCAGTCATACCTGAATGGAGCTCTCAACCCAGATCCTAATACCTCCATCACACCTGAATGGAGCTCTCAACCCAGATCCTAATACCTCAGTCATACCTGAATGGAGCTCTCAACCCAGATCCTAATACCTCCATCAAACCTGGACCTCTTTTCAGTGCATGTATTGTTTGCATCATAGACAGATTTAGTGTCTGGATTGACATATCAGGTTTATTTCCCTTTTTCATTTTCCCTCCAGGGAAGCGCTACAGAGTCTATATAGTAACGATTCTTCTGACATTTTAGCTTCTCAGACCCAGCAGGCGTGGATGAATATAGCATCTCAGTACAGCCTGCTGCATCTCGTAAAATAAATCTCATCCCTGTCATAAACCGCTATTTATTGATTGATTTATTGATTTATTTTAAAAGCAGAACATTTTCTATTGCTGCTTCTGCTGGTGCTGCCATGTTTGGATTCTGCCTGCATGCGTCATTTAATGTCATTGGCTGTAAGGTACTGGAATAATAATATGATGTAGTATAAAAAACTATGGGGGTCTACTTCTGATTTAATAACGCTCTAATAATTTACTTGTGAGTCCCAGATCACACAGATCGGGACCACATTGCTGGTGGAAATGCAGGTCATACAGCAGGGGCGTCTGCTTGTTTAACCAGTTAAAGTTCCCCCAGCAGAAAAGTAGCGAAACAAGCCCTGACAAGGTTAAGCTGTGTGATGATTAAGAAGTTAAGTAAGATTGTGTCGATGGAGACAGCAGCACTAGGAAAGACTGACATTGAGTAAGAGGTGTGATTAAATCCCTTTTTCACATAAGGTTAAGTTCTTTGCAATATACTCAGGAAATAGTATTCTGTTTTATAATTACTTTGTTTATTTAGATTTGTTGAATAGAGTACAAGAAGAGTACATTGTGGAAGAGGTATGCATTAGTCAATGATGTAGTCCAAGCCTACTCGGTATGTGCATTGTGCACATGGTGCATGTTTTTGCTGTACCCATTAATGTACTGTATATTGTTAGACAAGGCAGAAGATTACGTATTTTTTCCTTCAACATAATATATAATCCCATTAACAGCATCAAATGCCACAGCATCTGAGCAGCAGGGTTTAATGATGGTATCGGGAGTGCCAATAAGTCTGTCCTCTTTCACGTCTATACACAGCTTGATTTCCAAATGACAAGAGCTGCTTGCCAGGAGCATGCCCTCGCCTTCACTGCACATCACTGCTCATCTTGTCGCATGTCCTAAACTTTGAACTGCACTTTTAGTTTGTTCTTCCTGTCTGTTAAAAACCAAGATAACAAATAAGTCTTCATGCTAATTAAAATGCTGCAAAATAAGGAGAGAGAAAGATTGTGGAAAGGCAAAATGGAATTGTGAAATTATTGGTGTCAGATGCTCCTACAGCTTCACTGCAAAGCCTATTTTGATAGAGTATATTTATGTGTACATTTAAGGTAATTAATAAGGTGATTTATTAGCTAGACATGCAAGTAGATTTTATGGGTAGATTCATTGCATACTGATTCCTGGTTATTTTTAATTGCAAAAGGTAACATCTAAAGTACCTTGCAGCTTGTTTTTTCACTGTGGTTGGTTTAATATGTTATAAGGGAGGCTGATAAACAGTTACAGTGCAAAAGCAGGGTGATGCATTGTCGTTTTGTTGTTCAAACTGCAGCCACAAAGCAATGCAGTGAATCACAGCAACAGAAACCTTACTGTTAACCTTTAATTTCCATCAATATTCCCTTTAAGGTTATTTAAACTGCACTAAGGTACAGAAAACCATATATGTGACTGTTTTTCATACAGCTGGATTATAGTTGTGAAGTGGTTAATAGATTTATCTTTCGAAGCTGAGCTGCACACTTATGTGTCATTTGGGAACGCAGTGTCATGCAACTTTTAAATGCAATGGATTATGAAAAAAGCAGTAGGAGAGATCAGAACTGGTTGTTATTGGGGTTCAGAAATGGGGACCCCACAAGCGGAGTCAGTTGGGTGTCCTTACAGCATAACCATTCCACCCCATCACATGCCCAAATAATCTGCATTCAGGCAAAGCTGGGTTCTGTTTGCTAAAAGGATGCCTTCCATTCTTCCTGCTTTGAATCTCACAAAAAGGTCATTGTCAAACAGGTAAACTCAGTGACATGTGTGCATAGCTTCTAGGAAACCTTTGACATCAATACCAAGTTTTCAGTGTATCAGGACAATTATCTTTTATTCAATGTTTCCACAATGTTGCTAGAAGCTCTACTCTGATAAAACAGTTAAGTATGATCCCTGTTCATTCTCAGAGAGACCACAGTGCAGTCACAAGACAGTGTAAATACAGCTTTTGCCAAGAGTTTTACATCACCCTATAGAATTAACTAATTTTGCTTCATAAAGTTGAATGAAACCTGCTGAATAAAGTTACATTAACGTATAGAATGCATACCTCTTTGTAGTTTTCCATATACGTAATAAAAATGTTTTAAAAATTGACATTTCAAAATCTAACATGAAATACTGTACTACTATTATTGCTTCCAGTAGACTTTTGCCATATAATTTTGTAGTTTCTTTGATTACATGATGTTAAATAAAATATCTAAGTTATTTTTAATTATGTCTCAATCCTAAAATTCTAGGTGATACGAAACGTTTGGCCACAGTTGTATGCTATGCCAGTTGTCTTTGTATAAGGCAGTGGATCAAGATAAACTCATTCCCTTTAATTTGAAGCCGTCTATTTTCTCGTTATAAGCCGCAATATAAATTATTTATAACTTTAAATTGAAGCCTAGTAAATGTACAACATCAACTGTACTTCGTGTCTAACTGAGACTTCGGTTTGAGTAAAGTTCATGGCTTAGTGGGTAAATAGCAGAGGGTGTTTTGTTTTTGCTCACACTAATCCCAGAGGTTTAGGAGAAACAAGATGTCCTCATATGACTTTTATACCTCTCCAAGGTTGCTAGATGTTTGCCCGTTTGCAGTTCGTCTCAATTCTGTGTGCAGCAAGGCACTGACGTAGCTCCCCAACTAAATATGTGATCTGTGTTTAGCAGCTTGAGAGTTATGCTCACGAAATAAATGTTGCATCCAATATATATATATATATATATATATATATATATATATATAGAGATATATATATTATATATATATATATATATATTACAACTTTTACCTACTGACTGCCATTCTTCTAGAATATATTCCCTTGCACTACTCTTACACTACTAATATGTCATTGTATATATAACTTGTTGTAATCCTAACTTGTTGCACCCTAGTTCATATTGTATTGTAGTAGTAATATTTGCACTTACTGTAAACTCCACTGTATTAGTATAATGACCTTGCATTGTAACCATGTACTGCCCTGTAACACCTATAAGTCACCCTGGATAAAGGCATCTGCCAAATACATGAATAATAATAAGAAGAAGAAGAAGAAGAAGAAGAAGAAGAAGAAGAAGAAGAAGAAGAAGAAGAAGAAGAAGAAGAAGAAGAAGAAGAAGAAGATGATTGTAATCTGATTTAATCACCTCTATCGTTAGCTCATGTTTCTTATGTTGGTGACATTTGTGGTAAATAACTCTTGAAAATTATCTTTAGAATTTGAAATTAACTACAATGGAAATGTCTAGATATGCATTGAACTGTTTCCAGTATTCTACAATACAGAAAGAGCAGTATGTATTATTCATGCTTTCTGAACAGTACTGTCACTTTCTAAACTATCCTCTGAAATGGGCCCTGTTCGTTCCTCAGACTGCAATGAGAAGCATTGTAAAGCAACATTGTCCTTCCCTTTTGTAGTTTCTGCACAGCTATCTCTCTTTCTTTCTCTCTCTGTCTCTCTCTCTCACTTTCTGCAGGCAGAAAAAAAAAACTTTTAATGGTAATATATATATATATATATATATATATATATATATATATATATATATATATATATATATATATATATATATATATATATATATATATATATATATATATATATATATACACACAAAATTAATTTCATGGTCCATGTCACATTGTTCATGGCAGTGAAATAGATAGGGTCCTATGTATACTGTACACTGCATTGCATGCTTCTTGCATCATGCCTGGGTTTTATCCCTACGAGACATGCAAGGCCAGTCTGACTGTTGAGGACATGCATGGCAGATACTCTTCCTACCTGAGGCCAGAGCACTCCAAGGAGGCACACTGGTGAACTACAGTTTCTGTGAGTTTTCTGCATGTCTCTCCCATAGCTCAACTGAGCGCTCTGCATCTGTTACTCCTGCACAGTGCCCCTTCACCTTCATCACCCTCTGTTAGAGAGGTGGCTGCATCCTCACCCCATAGTTCAGTGGCAAAGGAGACCGGACGACGCACCTGGAAAAGTAGCCCACGCAGGAATCCATCTTCGCGGTCCTTCCTCATCCTCCTCTGCTTCTCCTGTAAGCTCCCTCTGGTTTTAAACCCTGAAGCGGCTCAGTGAGGCACGAGGGATCTTATGGCATACCGACCCCTCTAGTCTGTTTGGGCCCTGAATGGCTGCATTTGAGCTGTCTGGGTCTGTTCAATAGGGCTACTGACTCCTTACAAAATGCAGGGCAAAGTCCATGCGTCCATTTGCTTGCCATATCAAAAGTGACTATGAGCTGGCCAACTTTCCCCCTCCAGAAAGCTCACTGCTGCCCATTTCTCCAGGTACAAGGCAACTTTGTGGGCTTTTTTCCAGGGTGCATCTGTCAAGGACATTTGCAATGCAATGGTGTGAGCTACTCCCCATATCTTTATTAGGTTCTAGAGACTTTGGTCATGGATCCTCAAAACTCTATTTTTGAAACTAGAGTGTTGAGGGCAGCTTCTCAGTCGACCCCTACAACACAGGCATAGAGCTGAGTTCTCCCTCAGTTTTTTAGCCCTAGCTACTTGTTACTGGGGTTCCGTGTGATAATGCACAAGGCAGCCTCTCTTAGACTTGTTGCATTCCAGTTGTTCTGCAATTTTGCCCTTGAGACGGCTTTGGTACACTCCCCCGTACGATAATGGATACATTTCGTATTTGAAAGGAAATGTTAGTTTTTTTTTGTTTGTTTTTTGTTTTTTTTAATCATAGGAGGCTTGTTGGTCCAGTGGTTAAAGAATGGGGCTTGATACTATCAGGTTCCCAGTTCAAATCCCATCTCAGCCACTGACTCCCTGTAATTGACCCTGAGCAAGTCACTTAACCTCCTTCAAATGAGATGTAAAACCGAGGTCCTATTGTAAGTGACTTTGCAACAGTTGTTGATGCATTGTTCACCCCCTAATCACTTTGGATAAAAGCATCTGCTAAATGATTTAACCCTTTGCAGTCCTATGTTGGACCAGGTCTACATTACAGTTTTCCCTTTCCAGTCCATCAAAAAGACATCAAGCACAGGTCTCTAGTCATTTCCTTTCTCTGGAAAAAGCAGAGAAAACCTTTCAGTGGCTGAGTGAGACCGATAGGAGCCGAATGAAGCCAATAACAAAAGGGGGCGTATCTGATAGTCCCATGCACCACATAGATAACATGAACACAAATAAAGGAGAAAGCTGCTTCCGCATCCAGCGCTCAAAAAATACCACAGACATTTGCAGAGCTTTTTGAGATGTTATAGTAATAAAATTATGACTTGGATAGCATTATTGAGGAGTTTGGTGATAAAATGAGTGATCAGGAGAGGATTTATCAGTATGCACGTCTATAAAGAGTTATGTGAAAATATAGTGAACAAGGGGTGGGGCTTGGCTGGAGATACAATACTGAGTGTCCTGTGATTCAATGCCTTTTAAACCTGACAAGCGCTGAATAAATGGACTGCAAAGGGTTAAACCTGTTTTCCTCTGAAAAAAAAAAATTAAACAGCACATGTAAAGTAAACAGTGTGTGTAAAAATAATTTGGACTTAATAATAATAATAATAATAATAATAATAATAAATAATAATAATAATAATAATAAACTGGTTCCTTGAACCCTGGTTAACCTTAAAAGTTAATGCGTCCATGATTGCAGTACACTTGAATGAAAAATGATGTTAAGGTCTGTGTGCGCAGTCCTTACTCGGGGATGAGCCATGACTGTGTCACAGGCTCGACGAGCAGCTTTGGTATATCTTATTCAGGTTTCGGGTCTTTAGGAGGTAAATATCCATGCGGTAATGGTTACATTTTCTTTTTCATGGAACCAGGGTTATGATAATGACCTAACGTTTTCCTTAGTACCCACCAGCATCCCTAATCCCAACAGATCTGAGGGAACAGCTTCTGATTGAGCCCTTTGACTCTACGCCCAGACCTCTTTATCTTTAACTTCTTATACTTCTGAGAAGCTACAATGCAATTTGCTCTTCTTTGCAGAGAATTAAGAAAGAAAGGAATCAATACTGTTCCCATATGTTTACTATGCATCTGCTCTTTCCAAAAAGTCCCCATGGCCAGAGCCAGATCCGGCTCCCTACAGCTTCACACAGTACCATGTGTCGAATACTTATGGTTTCAGGTACCAGTACATTGCAAAATGTGTCAGTGATTCAGGAGCTTTCATTAATTCAGCTCAGTCCTGTGCATTTCAGTGCTACTGCTTAAATATAAACGGTTCAGAAAGTAGTTATTTTAAAAAGATTAACATCTTATTACTCTTTACATTTCATTGCCTGTGCTCTGGTGAAGAAGCTCAGGGTGCTAGAGAATGTACATTTTACCATTTACTTTCCATCTTTCTTGCGATTCATTCACATCATACAGGACCGCTATAAATAACATCGAAGCATAAAACAACAAACACAATATTTCTCAATATAATGTAAGTGCCCGTAGCCGTCGTCATTCTAGATGGAAATACTAGTTATATAATAATACATTAATAATACAACTCTTAACAGCACGTTAACTGAAGACTGGTTTACCCAAAATGTTGAGTTGATTGTTTTGCAGATGTGGCACCAGAGAAGCTCATTTTCAAGCATCAGGAAGCTTTTGGTGCTAGTCTGTTTTTAAAAATATGCAACTCTGCTGCCAGAGCGATAACCCAAAAGGTTTAAGAAGCCTGGTGCTGTCAGTCTTAAATACAGTACCTCCCCCTTTCAAAGGATTAAGGCAAAACTGCCAGGAAGGATATGTATAGGTGTGTGGGGGTTGAGGTCTATAAGCATTACAATGCCCAACATTAAGTAATTTATTAATGACAATGTTCTAGGCTGTACCAGAGAATCGTCAGATCAATGTTTTTTTGTTTGTTTGTTATTTTTTTTTTAAATTTATTTATTGTTTAAAGCTGAACCAAGCTTGTGTAGTAATGACTTTCTGCATGAGGTATTACTTATGTTATTAATTATAAGTTTTGCATTATGTGTATGTGTGTCTTTTATAGTTAAGTTGTTTTTAATCATTGTGTTTAAATTGTGTGTGAATGTGCTGTTTATGAACGTTTTAATGTGTTTACTAATTCAGTTGCTTTTATATTACGTTTCATTAGAGCATTGTGTAAGTTTCAAGTTCTTTAATTTCCAAAACCAGCTATGTGCAGTTTTGCACAGCCTAACACGACTCTGTCACAGATGGGTGTCTGAGCTAAAAGCCAAAAGGCAGGAGATTAGCAGAGATAGTGTGAGATGGGCGAGGGGAACTGAAAGACAAAATGGATGCACCATGTCACATTACATGTGGCTGACCATGAGACGAGGGGAAGGTGCATTAAAAGACAAGACAGATGCACCCTGCTCAACGTAGCACGTGGCAGATCATGAGGTCAGAGAGCATCTCCCCCTTTCCCACACAGGAAGTGTGTGATAGGCTCTCTGTGTGTGATGCAATAACGACTACCTTGATTACTAGACAGAAACAAGTTGGGTTGAAGGGGAGTCAACAAATGTTTACAAAGGTATAAATACCCAACATTGTAAAGTTTTGCGAGTCTTTTCATCTCTTTCAAATTGACTCCATGGATATCCGTGCTTTCTGATACAAACATATGCACTGAGCTGTACTGAGGCCTTGTCCAATGTCAGTTTATATCTCATGCTTATGTGATTGTATTGGAGGTATACCTTTCTTGTATATAAAGTGTTTTTGAATCAAAAAACATTTGTCAGCTTAAGTTTTTTCACTACACTTGTGTTGGCTAACTATATTTAGGATCCCCTTATTCCCCTATACTCTACTTGCAATAGCTGCGTCACCTGCAGATAGTGACTTGATTCTGGGATTATTTTAAGAGCAAATCTGTGTTTTCCCTGGAGCATTGCTGCTTATCCCATTTATTATATCTAGATCGATTTCGTTGCATTGTACTCACATTTGAGCTCTTCTTGTTTCTATAATGAAAACAGGTCATTGTGGTTTTCTGATTTTTTTGTTTTATAGTTGGATCATGACTTTTGTATGTCAGTATTACTTACCACAAAGAACGCACAAGACTTAGGGCCTCATTCATTGAACAGCGGTAATGTGCTTTGCAGGTAGTAAGCCTCTTTACTGCGTGCTTTGTACAGCTGCTGTATTCACTAACTAGTGGCAGGCAACCTAGCTCATGCAAAGAAACACATGGAAAAACTACAGTGTTTAAATATCATGAATAATGATCATGGGTGGAAATGTAAGCAAAGTACATCACAAAATACAGTGAGGGAGGTATTCGTATGAAACTATATTCACTTAAGGGTGCTGACTTTACTAGGTGCCTCAGTGTGCGTTAAAAGTATTGCTTATTGAAACCAGACAGACTAATTACTAAATCACAACATATATATGGCATAGCAGTAGTAGTGCAGTGTGTGCGAAACATGGAGGTGGTACTGTGTGTCACAGAACCAGGAGAAGAGCGCAAATGAAAGCAGAAAATCTGCACTCGCTGCCTGGCATGTTGTTTGTTGTTTGTCTTTGTGGAGTGTACTGACTGATGTACCTCCTCAACCTGCTGACTCGCTATGTCCCTGCCCGTAAGCTGAGGTCCTCCGACTCTGGTTTCCTTGTTATCCCCAAGCCAAAGCGCACCACACTTGGACAACACTCATTTAGCTTCATGGCTCCGACTCTCTGGAACTCCCAGCTTTGGTTCATGACGTTCCGACTGTAGCTCGCTATAAATTAACTCTCAAAACCCACCTGTTCTCTCTTGCTTTCCATGCTCCTTAAGCCTGATATCTGTTATTAGCTGCTGCTACTATTTCATGTATTGTTACTATCATGTATCCTGCACTTTCCACTGTATTCAGTGTACTATGTATTATGCTACTATCATGTATTATGTATTTTCCACTGTATATTATATATTATGCATTTCTCTATTTGAAGGGATTTTCTTGTTGCTGCATCTTGTGAAGCGCTTTGTGATGGTGTTCCACTATGAAAGGCACTATATAAAATAAAGATTGATTGATTGATTGATTGATTGATTGATTGATTGATTGATTGTTTGATGCAACCTAATGACGGATTTGCTAGTGGAGAAGCACCCATACCTGTACCGTACCGAGCCCTCACGGGTCGGATGTGCCAGTGGAGAAAGGGGTATAGGAATCTGACATCTTTGCTCTGTGTTTGAATCTAAGCTTGAAACCTAGTTTGCTAAAGTCTGCTCATATATCTTCTTTTTGTTCTTAGGTTTGTAAAGCTCATTATTCTTATATTATGTGTGCATTTGAAAAACAAACTGTATCGTCTTTTGGGAAGTTGCCCCTGAATTGTAGAGAGAATAGATGAAAGAGAGAGCCTCCAGGGAAATGGGGTCCCCTGAACTGTAGAGAGAATAGATAACAGAGGGAGGCTCAGGGAAATGGGGTCCCCTAAACTGTAGAGAGAATAGATAACAGAGTTAGGCTCCAGGGAAATGGGGTCCCCTGAACTGTACAGAGAATAGATAACAGAGGGAGGCTCCCACCACCCCCCACACACACACCTCCTAGTATCTGCCAGATGTCCACTATCACGGCGACAGTGGCCCACTTGCTAGCCTTGCCATTTACTATCCTTCTCTCTGACACCTTTCAGATGGGTCATTCATTACAGCAATACTGATTCCACCCAAGGGACTTGGAGGTGTTCCGGGAAAACCTGTGTTAACCGCGGTGCAGATTCGTTGTGAAAGACATGCAGTACATGTGTTTGACCCTCAGGGAAATGCAGAGTGTGATTAAGTATACTATTAGTATCCTGATTGTGTATTAGCAGTGCCATTAGTAACCTGCTGATATATCAACAGTTTACTGCAGAAGCACCGAAGGTTACTTGTAGTACATTGAGTTGCTAAAGGTTTGTAATACCATATGATGATGTACAGTCATTGTTAATTGGTGATTTAATAGATGACAGAGGAGAGCATGGAGCTGGGTCATAACACGACACAAAGTACTTATATTGCTTATGAAGTTAGTTACAATCTCTCTCTCTCTCTCTCTCTCTCTCTCTCTCTCTCTCTCTCTCTCTCTCTCTCTATATATATATATATATATATATATATATATCTATAGATATAGATTAGTCTATATATATATATATTATATTATCAAAATAATTACTAATCGGGGTAGCCCCAAAAACTACCCCATTCAGAAAGTGGTCTTCATGCAAGCTATTTCTAAACTAAATACAATAAATTATACCATAAATAAATTAATGAATCACAAAAGCTGTTTTATTTCTATGCCCCAATGTGTTTGTGTGTGTGTATATATATATTTGTCCTGGCATTTACAGTAGGTATAATAATGATTTCTAACACATCAGGGAGTTTCAGTTGTAAAGTATATTTCAGCTTGGCTGCCTCCAGACACTTGAACATGCAGTGTCCTGTTTCAGGAGGACCTAATGATTAATAAATGAGTGTTTCAATAGGAACACTCTCTCAGTACTTTTTAAGTGTCTTGAACATAATCAGTCTTAACATTTTAATATGCTCCATTATAGCACTGACAATATTGCAATGATATGTACTGTTGCTATTGAGCCCATGCAAATGTACTCATTTTACTGCTTTGAAAAAAAGACTGAAGACTCTGAAGTAGAATATTGCAAAGGTTTCCCTACATTCCTTTATATGTCAGTGGCATGAAGCCCTGGCATTGAAATGATGCCCTCCACATACAGAATAACTGAAATGTGTGTTGTCTCTTGTAGTCTAGCTCAGTCCGTTCTTTCCCATTCTGAAGTGTCTGTTCTGCAGTGTCTGGTGTAAATGATAGGGCTGTTCTTGTGAATTCGACACTTTTGATGAGTGTGACATGTCTGTGTGGAATTACAAAGGGCTCATGAAATTGGAAGAAGGTTGTGGAGTGGGCAATAATGATCTCAAACACAATCACAGTGCCAGTAATAACCCGCCCCCAACTCTCCTGGTGAGATACTTTCAAGTTCTGTGTTGTTTAATCTTCTCTTAAAACACTCTGAAATAAAACCATTAAAATATAGGCCCCCTCTAAAGCTAAAAAGAAATAGAAATATCAAGCAGTCTCAGCCTTTATCTTGGATTAAAATAGCATGTGTGTCCTCTACAGAGGTCCTCTTGACCACTGACCTTTTTGTTAAGTGCCCTGAACAACAGTTAGGGACACCCAACTGCCACCCCAGCCAATCATGTAGCATCCACCCACTATCTCAGACATTAATGCTTAATTGTGACATCATCATTAATGCTTAATTGTGACATCATTCAGATCCATTTAGTTTTCACCCAGAACTCCAGCCAGCAAGATGTAAAGGTTAGTCTATAAAGACCCAGGTTACCCATGCCTGAATGTTAGTACATCAAGCTGAACAGTAGTACCCTTTAGCTCAGCATCATTTTTAAAGGTTAGAGCATGTTTACTACTGCATGTGCACTAATAGTTTGAGACAGTGCGGTGCGGGAATGCAATAAACAGGCTTCTGGCCTCAGATGCCACTGCAAACAGGGCACCTGCTGGGAGAAGAGAGGCTGGAGCGGCTGTGACCTCATCCTGCTTCAAGTTCAGGATCCTATCCTGGGAGGTTATCTGAAGGTCTGCTTTTCTTACTATTTAACCCTTTTTTCACACTTATTGGACCAGCAACAAACTGCAGTGGTCCACAGGGACTGCATATCAGGGATGACTGGAATATAGTGTCTGAATGTATGTACAGTGGCCTATGTCGCACATTTGTGCAGTATGATGCACACTTTTACTGTATAAAAATTTAAAAAAAAACAAAAACAAATTTGTACATTCAAATGGTTGTGCCTATTTTTTCTTTTTTTTTTCAGATGTTGTATTTAAAATTCTGTAGAGTACATTGAGGGTGTCATTCTCCCATGATCAGAGCTGTTTCTTCTAAGAAAAGGTTTGGGTTTTCAAGACCAACGTGATTGGTGGAGAAAGGTTCCAGCTGTCCGTCTATTGGATGGATACAGACCTTTGGAGCCTTGTCACATTTTCTAAATCACTGCGCTCCCTCGCAGAATTGTAAGTATCGGATGGTTACCAGCTTGCTTTTACAGTTACAGATGTAACCAATTACCTGCAAAAAATCCCAAAGCAGTGAGTGGACATGTTGATTTGGATGAAGAACAATTACATGAACTGGAAGATAGCAAAACAGAAATAGCTGCTTATAGTCAGTCACCCTGACCTTGTCACTTCAAAGTCTGTATTATTAGTGGTTTGTAAATTCTACAGAAAAACACAAAAAGACACTTCTGCACATTATCCACCCCTCTCCGACACATACCTTGGAAAATTACTGAAATCTGAGATGTTGTTGTATTTATTTTTATTCTTCCCATCTGTTCTGCTCAGTTGTCTGCACTGTCAGTGACAGGGGAAAAAAATAACCAGTGCCATCTCAACTCCACCACCCTGGTGTATCTTTTCAATGGCAATGTACACAATATCATAAATACAGATATACTTTCTTTTGGCTGTTCCAATAAAAATAATTTACTCAGCTCAGCTTAGTGGGTAGTTCAAAGTTATAAATAGGATTACCTTATTGGCGTAAGAATATTTAATAAAAACACAAAAACATGTTTGCCCTAAACATGATTTATGCTTTTTCGTCTTCAAATCCACAGTTCGACCTGGATTATAAATACAATAAAGCTCTCCAGGCCGTCCATATAAGTTGATTATACAGACTACTTACAATGCCCAGAGAGGCCCGTACATTCAACGTGTACAGACGGCTTGTAGGGCCTTATTGCATACACACACACACACACACACACACACACACACACACACACACACACATATATATATATATATTGCACACATATATATATATATATGTAATATTGCTGTTGGGTGTTGATGCAAGTGTAATATTGCTGTTGTGTGTTCATGGAAGTGTAATATTGCTGTTGTGTGTTGATGCAAGCGTAATATTGCTGTTTTGTGTTAATGCAAGTGTAATATTGTTGTTTTTTGCCTTGTCAACAGTGGTTTAGTTGATTGATTTTGAAGGACTCAGTTGGTTTGAGGTGAATGAGTCAGTAAGCGAAAAATAAGAGAGAACTGGTGCAGTTCATGGCTGTTTAAGGACACCGTCTTCTTTTCTTTAAAAGTATATGTGTGGTGTGCAGGTTTACCCCTTTGGCACAGGATCGCATTGCTGGTCTTGTTTTTGTTCATTTATAGAATACAGTTACCATGCTGATAAAGCTTCTGGCAGGACAGAACAGACAAGATCAGGTACTTCTGGAAACTTTAGTTTACGGTTATCCTATTGTTTTTATCAGGTGTCTGATTTTCATGTTTCCTGCAGTCTAATTACAGTGCTGCTGACGCTGGATTTTAAATCCATAGTCAGTTGTCCTTTAACTTTCCAAATAAGCTGGTATAAAATAAATTGCAGCTGAAGAGAAGCAAGACATGAAATTGAGCTCTTATCCCACCGATAAACGGGCTTAACAACTTAAAAGGTTCTTTCCTCCATCCTGTACCTTCTTCATGTGTTCAGTTTACACTTGTCTTCAGAGGCAAATAATCTCACAAGACCTAATAAAAATGTACACTGACTACATAAAGAAACACATTTGAATGCAGAAATAACTGCAGAGGTTGTTATGGTGATAATTATACAAAAAGAAAAGTGCGGATGGGTGAATGTGCCAGATGTTGTGATCATTTTTACCAGGTTTATTTTTAGCTGTTTAGAGCAGGATTTTCAAAAGGTCACAAATTATAACTCCAGTGTTAGTCAACAAATTGGTATGTAGTAGTGATTTTGGCATGTTTAAGAGGTTGTTATGCTTCTCTTGTTTTTAAATAATCATGCTAACATGACTTCCGAAATTATGTTGATTTATGAAATAATGTTATTATCTTAACGAGCAGTGCTTCTTGCGACTATTTCTTTTGTTTGTGTGGGGAATTTAAAAGCAAATGCATGCTAATTGTCATAATTAATCAGAAATGAATTTGCACTTGGAAAAGGAGAGTATTAATTAACAAAAGACTATAACTCACCTTGAAACAGAAATTTAATAGGCCACGGCTATGATGCAGACGATACAGAGACTACCTAGATAATCCAAGATTTGTAGTTAAGAAAACATTTTAGACTTTTATAAACTTGTGGTCATGAATGAGATTTATTAATTTGTTTTAACAATTTGTAAACTTAAGCCCGGAACACACTGCCTAATGACATCACAGGAAGCGTGAAGTACAGTGGCAGCGGGGTAAATCAATAGGCGAAGAGACAAGGCTACGGCAGTACTAATAATGGATTGTCCTAAAACCTAGAGGCACACAGAGGCACCCAGAGACGCCCAGGGAGATGCCCAAGGGAGCCCGGAATATATATATATATATATATATATATATATATATATATATATATAATGTCTATATATATTATATATAATATTATATATATATATAGATATTTAATCAGGAACTAGTTTAGTCCTTGATTTGTTATTGATAAATGTATAAATGTTTTTCTGTTAGTTTGTGTAGTTTTTTCTTGCAGTGATAGTCTTCTATTCACAATTATTTCAAGCTGAGCTCTCTGCACTTGTGCTTCCTTGCCATGCATGTCGAATGTCAAAAGAATCCAATAGGTTTTAGTACATACTTGTAACAGAGAGCTAATTAATCCTATTCAACAATCTCCCTCCCGACCTGTGAGTTCACAGTATAACACGAACAGTGTGCCCCAGACTGGATGGTTTGGCAAATCATTCCAGGGTCAGTTGGAAGTCAGCCATCCAGAAAGGGGGCGGAGTCACAATGCCTTCAGAAGTCATCACCTTAATGCAGTAGGCGATGTGTCAGTCATGGATTGGAGGATCCATGATTGCACTCGCTACCGAAGGGGGCTTCACTGAAGGTATATCAAGGATGTGGCAAAGCAATCTGTTTCTTTGTTACGGTTACGAATGGGCCAGTGCAGGAGTACTGTGTTATAAAGAAACAGTGAGTTTTTGTGTGCTGATTTGTTTCTCTATTAAACTGTTAGGTTTGTTGTTTATAGAAGGCTATTATCCGAGAGCTGTAGCTAAAAGGCAAGCAAGTAAACCTGGACTACACTCCATCGTTGTGCACCTATAAACCTGTAAATCACCACTTTCACTAAAAGCACTCACTCTGGACTTGTGACCCGTGATATGTTTGTTTGTGTCTTCTTTAGTGTCTGTTATTATTTCGGGACTGAACCTCGTGGTTTACCTATGAGATACACATTGTTGTCTAAAGCCAGGTATTATTATTTCTGGTTGCAAAACAAGCAACTCAGGCAAATAAAGCGCTATTTAACTGTGAACTATGTTTTATCAAAGCACTCCTGAGCACTGCATCACCTGTACATCTACGCACTCCAAACCACTTTGCCACAATACTGCATATAAAAAAGGTGAAGGTGAAATAAAGCTGGTTTGAATGACAGAATCGGGTTCCACAGATAATGTCACAATGGAAACTAGAAGGCCTATGTGTCTGGAGGGCAGCTCCTGGGACACTTAATCCTCCTTCAGGGATATTTCCAGGGCTGAGGTCCTTGTTTTTTGGACTGCAAGGTATGTGACCACAATCCCATTTAAAACATTATCACCTGACCTTTTGCTTTACAGCCAATCAATATTTGCATACATTTAAAATGAACTCACAGTCTGTATATAATGCACATGACTGGGCAGCTTTGGGTTCTTGTATAAGAGCATCTCTTGTATTTCTAACCAATAAAAACCTGTATGCTGTGCAGCATGTTTGTATGCTTAGATATACAGTACTGTGCAAAAAAGCACAGATAGCACAATTCATCTTTGGCATATCCTAAAAGCACTTTTCTTTTTAGAAAGTAACTACACAGGCATGCTGCCAGTTGGTGTACTTGAATCAGCTGCAGCCCGGTCCTCAAACAGATATTGCTGGAAATGTTTATTTACTTTTTCCTGTGAACACATTTTCCACAGGCTGATTGAAAAGAGTGATTGGAAATGACAGCTGTGTTTGAGAGTTGTACAATTAGATATTCTCAGTGTGTCATTTCACAATCCTGCTCATTTAACTTGCTGTCTGATGGATATAAATTTGTCTGCATTATTGTAGAGAAATGATCAGATAAGGACCGTTGCGTACATTTAATAGACTTTTATATAGATCTTCCACAGTTTTATTTAGCAATAAATTGAAAACAAATTAGTTGACTCAAGTGGTGTGTACTGTATGCACAAGTAACTGAACACGTTTAAAACCACCACTCTTCTCCTTAGTTTGTCAGGATTTCAATAATAAGGATAGTGAATTAAGGTCTTGCACTGTGAATTATAGCAAGTGAACATGGTCTAAAAATGAATAACCAATACCGACACAGTATTTTTCCTCACCGTACCTATTCCTGTCACTGCTGGTCTCAGCTAGTTAAATATTAGAATATTAGAATATATAATTAGAATATCTGATTACTCTCTCAAAGTGCCAGCAGTGCCGTGCTCACTCTTCAGATATTGTTTCTTCTAACATATCTTGTTTTGAGTCCTCCATTCATGTGTACTGACAAAGTAAGCAGGACTCGCTTTCGATCACTCACACTTTGACGAAAACACATGTAGTTTTTTTTTTCATTTGTTTATATATTATATATATATATATATATATATATATATATATATATATATATATATATATATATATATATATTTTTTTTTTTTTTATTATTATTATTTATTTATTGCATTTATACAGTGCTTTTTATACAAAAGTATTGCAAAACACTGTACAGTAAATAGCAGAAAAAAGCACAAACCATAAAACATTTGTCACACATAAAACTGCCACAATCAGACCATTTAAATAACAGTATACACATAAAAGCAGCAATCTTAAAGTTATATTAAAACCCACTCAGAAAGCTATTTTACAAAAGTGTGTTTTTAGTCTTGACTTGAAAACTTTAATGGTCCCAGCTTCCCTGACAAACCAAAGCAGAGCATTCCGTAACCTAGAAGAAAAAGCCCTTCCTCCCGTGTTGCTTTTGTTGACCTTAGGAATAACCAGCAGCCCTGCATACTGTGGTGAGGTTTGGAAGATACAGGGTCAGTTTACATCTCCGTTTTATCTGAATTCAACATTAGAAAATATATATATATTATATATATATATATATATATATATATAAAATTCTATATATATATATATATATATATATATATATATATATATATATATATATATATATATATATATATATATATATATATATATATATATATATATAAAGATTTAAGATTTGGCATATTTGACCATTCTTCTGTACTTTGCTCCATTCAATTTCCCGTCTATCCTGACAACTGCCCAATTCCCTGCCGATGAGAAACAGCCCCATACCATTATGCTGCCACCACCATGATTCAGAGTAGAGATGGTGATCTTTGGGTGATGTGTTGGGTTTGTGCCAAACATAACGCTTTGCATTTATGCCAAAAAGTTCCATTTTAGTTTTGTCCGACAACAAAAAATTTTGCCACATGGCTACAGAATCTCCTGAGTGTTTTTTTTTTTTTTTTTGCATACTTCAAATGGGATTCAAGGTGGGCTTTCTTAAGTAATGGCTTCCTTCTTGCCACCCCACCATACAGGCCAGATTTGTGGAGTGCTTGGGATATTGTTGTCACATGCACACTTTGACCAGTCTTGACCATAAAAGCCTGTAACTCTTGCAAAGTTGCCAATGGTCTCTTGGTAGCCTCTCTGATCAGTCTCCTTCTTGCTCGGTCATCCAGTTTGGAGGGATGGCCTGATTTAGGCAGGGTCTTGGTGGTCCCATACACCTTCCACTTCTTAATAATCGTCTTGGCCATGCTCCAAGGGATATTCAAGGCCATTGATATTTTTATATACCCATCCTCTAAACTGTGCCTTTGTCCCGGAGTTCTTTTGAAAGTGCCTTGGTGCTCATGGTTGAGTCTTTGGTTTGAAATGCACTACCCAGCAGAGGGAACCTACAAGTCCTGAAATCATGTGAATGACTACAATTTAACACAGGTGGAGGCCACTTAACTTGGTGTATGATTTTGAAGGTGATTGGTTACACTTGAGCTCATTTAGGATTACTATTACAAGGGGTGGACACTTATCCAACCAAGCTATTTCAGTTTTTATTTTTAATTAATTTTCCTCAAATTTTTTCACTTCGAAGTTGTGTGGTAGGATGTGTAGATAGATGAAAAAAAACTAATTTAATTCCAGGCTATAAGGAAACAAAAGGTGAAGATTTTGAAAGGGGGTGTAGACTTTCTATAGGCACTGTATATGCCCTTATAAAAGGTGTGGTTTTATTTAGGCTAAAATAAAGCATCTAAAAATATCTCATGATCAGTTGTAGCATTAATCTGAAATTAGCCTCTCTCTCAGGCTGTGTGTGTGAAATCAAGGGAAAGAGGCACCGTGCACTCCAGAGTTTCAATGATTTTTTATGGTGTTTCTATAAATCCAAAAAAATTCTGAGATGCTTTTTGCCACTTTTCGAGAGTTGATAAAACCTGGTGCTACTGAGGATTTCACAAGAGGAAGGACAGTGGATTGCAAAGGTCTCTAAGGAGCGTTCCAAGAAAGAAAACACATTTTGAAACCAGCAGAACTATGAATGTCAAATAGAAATATGTTCAGTTGCGATGTTGCTGGTGGAAGTCAGTCACACCAGCCAGTGGTTGAGGAGGCATGCCAGTGGTTGAGAAGGCATGCCAGTGGTTGAGAAGGCATGCCAGTGGTTGAGGAGGCATTGTCAGAAACACGTTCTTTCTGCAGTGAAGAGGTTGGGGCAGTGCTTCACCGCTCATATTCACCTAGGGATAGTTATCCAATCGGATGAGGGGTAACAGCTGAAACGAAGATCTATTGAGACTTGACCAGTCACATAGCAGCAAATCAACTCAAAAAAAGATTTCCTGACCATGGAGTGAATATACATGAACTCCTTGTCTGTCTTAAACTTTGACTGCTAAATATGATTCTGCTTTAGTCCGAATAGGAACAGGCTTTCTTAAATCACATATGTGGGCATTTAGTGGATATCAGTTAGAATTAAGTTGCCTGTCCCTATAAAACATTTCTTTAAATGTCTTCATCAGTGAAAAACCGATTATTTTATGTATGTTATTAAAAAAATCATAACCAAATTGATAATGAAGTAATTTATTATAACTCCTATGGAGTAAAATGACAAACTGCATCTCAGTTTAATTACCTTTTCCATTCCTTTCTTCAAGCCTGCACAAACACTTTCCTTACATAACTACAAAATATTCATACATTTCAAAATGCATCTTTACTTAACTCTGTTGGTGGTATAATTCAAATGTAATGGAGAACAGTTTAGCATCTTTAATTGTGGTGCTACTCATACGAGGGAGGGCTATAACACCCACTGCAAAAATAATTCAGCGCCATTTTGGACTTGGATAGCCTCACACAACACATAGGTATAATGGTTGAGCTTCACATACAGTACATTAGCACCATTTGAAACCCTGTTAATTGCATGGCTACAGTCATTACAGTTAAGACAGTAAGGACATAAATCCTCCCACAAAGCAATCCTTCTTCTGTGCTGTACTGTACGTTATAAATGTATTCCAATACAGCTGATGCACAGATGCTTTTTTTGGGGGGGGGGGGGGGGGGGGGGGGGGGGGTAGTTTTTTCTTTCATTGTATTGAGTTTGCTAGCTGTACAGAGAACATCATCACATATTTATGTGGATTGTTTGTTACAAGCAGAAACGATTTGTATCTGGTCTCATGCACGGCCTGGAGAAGGCAGTTGCATGGACAGAATGAACCTGCAGCTGCCCAATGTCTCTGCTACCAACTTCTGCTGTTATCCTATAATCACATGTAGGACTGCTATAATAAGGTATATAAGAACAGGGGTGGTTCCCAATAATCATTTCAAAGAATAATCATTTCAAATAAATATATATGCTTATTTCCATAAGACTGAGAAAGTAAATTAAAAGCAGAACCAGAATTGTGCAATGTTCAGTGTTTCCATCTGACTGTTAGGAGCCCTGTTTTAAAATCTCTGAAGAGTATTTTAGTCCAGTACCATCACACCAGTGCTTTAAGATCTACACTGACATACTGCACATATGCAGTGTGTTGAGAACCTAGCTCTAGGTGCACAATTATCTCTGAATCATGATGTTTCTTAAGTTCCTTATTGCTGCTATCATCTGTCTGTTCAATTATAACAATGATAACAATTCAGTTCTTTTCAAATATATATACACATCATTTATTTCCCTTTACAAATTGCATTGCACAGGCTTGCAATCCTTTGTAGTTTATATTAAACAGTATTTCAGTCCTTTAGGAATATTATAAGGCTTGTTTTCTGCCAGTTCTGTTTCTGTATAAATTGGCAGGGCACCAATATTGTCTTGCAGGTCTGTTTACAAGTCTGTAAAATCTATAACAGTGAAACACATGAGACAGACTGGAAATACAGATTTTTTTTTTTTTAAAGCAGTTTTTCTCCTGAATGGCAAAGTTTAATATTTCACTCAGACTAAATGGCAAATGAATAATATTTCACTGAGATTAAATGGCAAATGTTTCTCCACTGCCAGAACTGCCCGTCTTGCACATTTACTGCCATTGCCGTGAAATAACGTTGTTCAAGTTATGCTAATGAAATGCCAGTGCTTGGATTATTGAAATTACCTGCAAGACTTTCCACCTGTTCTGATTATTGACACACACGCACACACGCACACACACCCACACACACACACACACATTAAAACCCACTAAGATAAGAAAGCCATTTTATAAAAGTGCGTTTTTAGTCTTCTATAATCTACAAGAAAAAGCCCTCCCTCTTCCCGTGTTGCTTTTGTTGACCCCGGGAATAACCAGCAGCCCCGTATCCTGTGATCTCAGAGTGCGGTTTGGAAAATACGAGGTCAGTAACTCCTGCAAATAATTAGGTGCTAATCCATTCAGGGCCTTGTAAATTAACAGTACAATCTTAAAATCTATACCAAGTGTAAAGAAGCAAAACAGGGGTAATATGTTCACTTTTCCTGGTTTTAGTCAGAATTCTAGCGGCAGTATTCTAAACAAGCTGCAAACGGGATACCACATGTTTTGGGACACCAGAAAAAAAGTGCATTGCAATAATCAATTCTAGATTTACATATACAAGATATATGTAAATAAATCTTACTCGTCTGTGGGGCATATCAACTTCAACATCCATCTCAATCTGCCTGTCACTCAGCAGTGAATGCACACACCAATACGGCAGACGGCTACCGTGTCACAAACATTATTACCCTGTGTCTTTCTAAACAAGGGATTTAGGGGAGCTCCCTAATAAAAGCTGAATCTCAAAACAAGAATTGTGTGAATATAGTAATTGTTACAGCTGTGTGTAATGGAATTTAAAACAGGATTCATTCATCCGACTTTTTACATATCCACCCTCACTCTGGTCCGGATACACGACAGATATTTAAAATATGTACAGATAAACAGGGATTCCAATTGCTGCTTGAGATGTTGCAGAGCTTAATTAGACATAGGGTTTTATTTTTATTTTTATAAAATGAACTTTTTGTTACAGTTTAGTTAAGAAACAACACTTTGCAGCAGTACCGTAGCCTAGTAAATCTGCCCCAATCTTCTGACCCAAACAATCAGACAGCTGGCTCCTGGTATAGGTTCTGCATATTGTAAAGTAACACTTGTCCTTTTAGATTCTCAATATTGTCTTTTTTTGAGCACCGAACAGAAAATCAAGTGCCCAGTGGCATTATAAACAGATGCCTTTCCTGCACTGGATCTGAATGTCCTTCCCTTACCCCTTTTTTTTTTTTGAAGTGCTGAGACAGGAGCTGGATTAAAGCCTATTAATATGTTGTATTAATTCTAGCTCACTGGGTTTCAATCAAGACCAGGACCCATGAGCCCAAGTCTTGCAGTGCTTATGTTTACACAGCTACAGATGTGCTGTAAATCATACACCTACTTAATGGAGAGCTGTGCAAAGGGGGGGGGGGGGTCTTGGTTGTAAATGCTTTCAAATGATCTGTCATAAGTAGAGCTTAACCCTCAGTGGTGGCTGGTGGCACAAAAGAATGAGGTGACAGAAAAAATGCAGAGGGCTTGGGTTAGGGTTAGCAGCAGTAGAATTCAGGGGGGTTCAAATCAGGTCGCCCGGTCACCAAATGCAACCTTCAATATGGCCAGTAGATTTTACTGTAAAGTCACACGTTTGTCAACTAAGCACGTACAGTATATACAGCAGAACTGTAATAAAGGCTTTCCGCTGCACTGTCAGCCTCTGCACCACCCTGTTGATCTCACAGAACCAGTGGAACCAGCCCCCCTTTCCTGTTTCTATAGTAACACACACCAGCCAGTTAGGGTAGAACAGCGGAAACTATCTTTCCAAATTCATTCTGCGATGTCTGCAGTTTGGAAGAGACAGTTATTGCCAATTTAAAGAAAATTAGGAAACAAAAAAACTTTAAAAGCAAGTAGATTCCCTTCACCCAAACAACAACAAGAGACAAAAGGAGGGTTGCGGTGTCTGTGCTGCCTTACGGCACAGAAACGGGAGTTAACACAGCTGCACAGCTTTTAATCAATTCTCTGTGTTGCAGGAGCGCTGCAGCGTTACAGGCCTTGAGTTTCCCTGACTCGCTCTGCTGATTAGCTTAGACGGCACCGGAAAACATTTTCATAAAACCAAATCTATTTGCATTTGGATTTGGAAAATCCACATCTGTCCAACTCCATGACAATGAGAATGTAACTGAAGATGAGGAGGAGGAGCTAACAGAGTGTTAGTATTTTAGCCAGCTTGTCTGACAGTGACTGAAAAATAAAGAAATGTGTTCACTTCCCTGGATTGTAGTTATAGTTCTGTGGAATTTTATATATAGTTATAGTTCCCTGGATTTTTATATTTAGTTATAGTTGCTGCAGTGACATTGTAGATGCTATAATTAGTTACTGTAAATGAGATACTGTTTTAGCAGACACATTTCATTAAGTAAACATGTTTTTTAAATTGAAAGTAGAAATACATTTCTTTATGAATGTGCTAAGTGATAAATGCCAATTCAAAAACCATCAAAATCTACCAAGGTAGCAAATCTGCAAATTTAATGCCAGCTAAAATGTCCCGTTATACAGTACATTAGTTGCTTAAAGGATTTCAACTATCTTATTAGAAATGTAATGTAAGTTAACAGTGCCAAGAACAAATAAATAAGTAACAGAGTAATGTCTTGTATGCAGGCAGGCAGCTGGATATTTACTAAAAATGACATTTTGTTGAATTACTTCAGATTGCAGTTGGCCTGTATGTCATGTCATTCTGGGGTTATTTCTCTGCCTTTTTGTGTGTTTTCAGATGAACACGTACATTGTAGGTGAATGCATCCAATGGTAGGTCACATTTGTTTCTACAGGTTGCAGAAACAGAGATCCCATACAAATGTTATGAATTCCAGTGCAGCCATTGAGTCATGGGGTAAATTAGAATCTAGACCACTTTAAAACCCGACCATAGTTATACAGACTCCCAGATCATTTCAACCTTCTTGAGTCTGTCTACTCAGACATAAAGATCACTACAGTCAAATGTGTTGCTCATACTGAATTTGTTTTCAAGCTTCAGCCACCACTGCAACTCCTGTACAAATACTGTACATTCTTCAAGCAACTGGGTCAAACAGTTTCTCCAACTGGAATGCATTTATCCAACCTAATTAAGCTGAAGAAGGATGGACAGTAAGGGATCTTCTCGTCATTAGGAACAAAGCTTGAGAGACGACGCAAACAGTAACGAACAAATGATTTGATTAAGTATGTAAAAAGAGGCCCATAACACATAAATTGACATCACTATAAAAATAATGTAGAGCCTTGCAGTCTTGCAATTCAATTCTAGTTCATTTCAGTTCAGTGATTAAATGTCTTTCCGAATGAGTAGCTGTTTTCCAGGTGGAGGTCAATGTGAAGTGAGTTCTTAATTGAGTCAAATCCAACAAAAGCAGCTGTCATAAATTGCCTTTTTTGTTTGGAGAGGTCAGTGGCTGGTTGAGCTTGATATTCCCCATCCTTGTCCTGATCCAGAAATGGAGCATGGAAGACCCTGTATAAACCCAGTTCTGTGGGGACCATGTTCCTCTGCAACGGACCCTGCCTTGCCATGCCTGCTGTGTGGAGAATTCAAGGTCAGGCCTCACTGATGCCCATTGGACTCCTACAACCTTACAAAAAGACCCAATTCACACAGTGTTTTTGTTGGCGTTGGGACCATTTCTGTCTTAGCAAATTATCTAACCAACAGAGAGCATCAGACTGTGTGTTTGAATTAGTGCTATTAACACATTTTCTTGATAGAGCTTAGTGAATGCAACTGGCATGCTCCTGTGTTAATTATATAATCTGTATGTAACTGGTCTCTGTGTGTGTCTCTTTCCTGGGCTACTAAGAGCTGAAACCTGTGTCTCTCTCTCTTCCCTGCCTGCTCTCACATTCCGACTATTTTATATCTGCGTTGTGTTGATGTTACTGAATGATTTGTTAAAAAGAAGACCACTGGAGATCAATTGCTGGAAGACGGCGATGTTTATTTCCCTCTATAACAGAAAATTAAAGAAAATAAGCAAAAGATGGCTCGTTTCACCATTCATCTCTTATTGAGTAAAAAGAAAAACTTCAGAAACACTTCGGGATTGCGATCTTTTTTAAACAAATTAATATAATGAAAATACTTCATTTCACAAACTCAGTCGCAATATTGTACCAATACACATCATATTGTATTCATGAGTATTATTTAACTACATTCAAGCAAAATACTTCATATAAAATAACAAATAACAGAGAAAGAAAATAATGCATCCTACCCCTCTAGAGTCCATTAATGCCTTAACTCAGGGTTGGCGCACATTCTAATATTCTAACAATAGTGGCTGCAGTGAAAACGTGGCACTGGGTCAGGATCTTCGTAGGATTAATAATGCGCTATATACTGGTTACATGAATTACACCACATCTTGATCCAGCGAAACAGCAGATATACACAGTTACATGTCACAATAGAATGCCACAGGGAAAAGGGAATAAGGGAAAAAACAATTCCTATCGGCATTGCTGCATCTATCTTGCAGATCAGATGAGAGAAGGTTGATCAGGCCTAAACTCAAATACTAACATGGTGCCTTGTACACCACGCTGTCCCATTACCCACTGCTACATCACATCCTATTGCTTATACAGTATCTTAACCCTCCTATTATGTTCCTAAGTTAGGTACATCTGTTATGTTTTGGGTCATATTGACCCGATGCAATTTCAAACTCATTTAAACAGCCTTAATTGTTTTTATTTGCAAAGGTTTCACTAATTTCTGCTCTTTTAGTCCAGGAGTTGCGATAAAACTTCTTTGACTGTCAGCCTGGGAGCTGCTCATTCTGGAGTGACTTTACTAGTGAGATGCTATTGCAATACTGACAGTGAAAATTAGGATATGCCTTGTAGATATATACTGTTTGTTTTTTTTGTTTATAAATATCTCCAGACAGGTGCAGCCATTTCCAGAGATAATAATAATAATAATAACAAATTGAAGAAGTTTGTCTTATTCCTGCACACAAATCTACATAGATAAATGCCACAGGTCACAGTGACCCAAAACAACTTATCAAAGGTTCTGTTTCTGTGTATACAGTGCCTATAGAAAGTCTACACCCCCTTTAAAAATTTAAAATTAAAATGCATTATTTTTTTTTCCTTTATCTACACATCCTAAACCGTCAATTCCAAGTGAAAAAAAGATTCTAGAAATTTGAGGAAAATTAATTAAAAATAAAAACTGAAATAGCTTGGTTGGATAAGTGTCCACACCCTTGTAATAGTAATCCTAAATGAGCTCAAGTGTAACCAATCACCTTCAAAATCATACATCAAGTTAAGTGGCCTCCACCTGTGTAAAATTGTAGTGATTCACATTATTTCAAGATAAATTTAGCAGTTGCTGTAGGTTCCCTCTGCTGGGTAGTGCCTTTCAAAGCAAAGACTCAATCATGAGCACCAAGGCGCTTTGAAAAGAACTCTAGGACAAAGTAGTTGAAAGGCACAGATAAGGGAATGGGTATAAAAAAATATCAAAGGCCTTGAATATCCCTTGGAGCATGGTCAAGTATGGCACCACCAAGAAGGAGACTGATCAGAGAGGCTACCAAGAGGCCAATGGCAACTTTGCAAGAGCTACAGGCTTTATGGCCAAGACTGGTCGAATTGCGCATGTGACAACAATATCTCAAGCACTCCACAAATCTGGCCTGTATGGTAGGGTGGCAACAAGGAAGCCATTACCTACAAAAGCCCACCTTGAATCCTGTTTGAAGTATGCAAAGAAAAACCACTCAGGAGATTCTATAGTCATGTGGCAAGAAGTTTTGTGGTCTGACGAAACTAAAATGGAACTTTTTGGCCTAAGTGCAAAACGTTATGTTTGACGCAAACCCAACACAGTGCATCACCCAAAGAACACCATCCCTACTCTGAATCATGGTGGTGGCAGAATCATGTTATGTTTCTCTTCAGCAGGGACTGGGGCACCTGTCAGGATAGAAGGAAAAATTAATGGAGCAAAGTACAGAGAAGTATTTGAGGAAAACCTGCTGCCCTCTGCAAGAAAGCTGTAACTGGACGGAATGTCACCTTTCAGCATGACAACGACCCAAAGCTACACTGGAGGGGCTAAGGAACAAAAAGGTAAATGTCCTTGAGTGGCCCAGTCAGATCCCCGACTTAAATCTAATCAAAAATTTGTGGCATGACTTGAAGATTGCTGTCCACCAACGCTCCCCAAGGAACTTGGCAGAGCTTGAACAGTTTTGTAAAGAAGAATGGTCCAATATTGCCAAATCTAGTTGTGCAAACTTGGTAGAGACCTATCCCAATAGAGTCATAGCTGTAATTGCTGCCAAAGGTGCTTCCACCAAATATTAACTCGGGGTGGAGAATTACAGAATTATGATCTTTCTGTTTTGTGTTTTTAATATATAATTTTTTTCTCAATAAAACCTTTTTTTCCCCTTAACAATGTGGAGTATGGTGTGTAGATAAATGGAAAAAAATCCTCTGAGGCACTGACACAACAAAATGTGAAAAAAGTTCAAGGGGGTGTATACTTTCTATAGGCACTGTAAGTTCATGACCCCAACTTAGGAAAAGTCATCAAATATTATACAGAAAATTAAAAGAAAAATAGTATTTATGCTAATTATGCTGAGACTAGAGTCTGTTCAACTGTTCATCAGACCCTATCAAGTTAGCAATGGGTAACCTCAGAAACACGGCTAAAGTTATCACTGCATTCCAATGAGGCCAAACCTACAGCACCTCCATGTGGATTGCCCAACACCCATGCGCTTGTTCAATCTGCAGCCTCCACACTCCCTAGAGAACTGATGGAATCAGCCGCCATGGTGTTTTGATTACAGTCCATACTGTCAGAACCTTGCTCCTCAGAAGACCTTATTGATTCTGACATAGTAACAGACACAAAATTAATTTGCAACAGTGGACCAGCTTGATAGTCACCATACGATCCTGGATCTTGTAAGCATGCATTTCCAGTCATTTATTCACAACAGTGAAGACTCCTCGTGCCCATCTGTCAGCCAACTTACGTTTCCCTCTTTCACCCTTGTTCACTAGTAACACCCTGCCGGCAAGGCTTCCCTCCTTACATTTCCTGTTGTACCCTTGTCTCTGTTGCAATTGCTCTTGATCGGTGTGCTCCTGAGCGATGATCATGGCCTGTTTCAGGTCTCCAACAAGTTTTCACATATTTGTCATAGTCCACTAATACTGGGCCACTTGGTACATTTGTGAACAACACATCTACCGGGAGTCTAGGGACCCTGTCAAACATAAGGAAAAATGGCACATATCCCGTCGTTGCATGTATGGTGGTGTTGTATGCAAACGTCAGTGATTGGAGCTGCTGCGGCCACTGATCTTTGGCTTTGAGCCCAAAGCATATTGCCAAGGGTACAGTTAAAGAACTCCATTCCTCCATTGCCCATTAGATGGTAAGCAGAAGTTCTGGACTTTGCCACACCAGTCAAACTTAACAGCTCAGTGATTAACTTGCTCCCAAAGTTGGTGCTTTAGTTAGAGTGCATGCGGTAGGGAAAGCCGTAAACACAAAAGATGTTGTGCCAGAGCTTCCATGTGACCTGTCTATCTGTTTGGGTACAACAAGGAAAGGCGTGGGCCAACTTTGTGAAATGGTCTGTCACCACCAGCCCGTCAACAGAGTTCTGCTTTTGGTCTTCATCAGACCACAAAACAATGCAAACAAGCTCCATTGGTGTAGAGGTGTTAATGCTTTCCAGTGGAGCATGTGCTGCTGGTTCAGGAGTCTTTCACAACAATGCATACAATCTTTAATATCCCTCTCCATCTTAGACAAAAAGAAACATTTTTGAGCAAGATGTAATGTCCTATCCTGTCCCTGGTGACCGGCAAAATCGTGCACACCTGATAAGGTTCTGGAATGTAGAGATTCAGGCAACACAAACTGGAAGCTTTTCCGTCCAGGCAATTGATCTTTGCTGACTCTGTAAAGAATGTCATCACTAACTACAAGTCTGTCCCACTGCCTAAGCACAGAGAGTACTTCAGGTGATAAGCCTTGTCTTTCTCTCCTGGCTGGTTTCCTTTTCCTTATAACAAGGGATAGGACTTGAGAGATATATGAACCTGCCACCTGATGTTGCCTGTGCTCCTGAAGTGAGAATGCCGGTACAGCGTCTTGTATTGGAGCCACTGGGACCTGAAGATGTCGACTAGCTCTCCCAGCTCTTGTGAAGGCAGCTTGCTCCCACTTGCTATAAACCTCACAAACAGCTTTCACGTCACTACTGTCCAATGAACAGTCAAAGCGGTTAGGTATGACATTTCTGACACTGACGCATTGCTGCATAATAGTTCTCCTGAACACATCCTGGATCTCCTCGTTCATAAGAACATAAGAAAGTTTACAAACAAGCTATTTGGCCCATCTCGCTCGTTTGGTTGTTAGTAGCTCATTGATCCCAGAATCTCATCAAGCAGCTTCTTGAAGGATCTCAGGGTGTCAGCTTCAACAACATTACTGGGGAGTTATTTGCAGACCCTCACAATTCTCTGTGTAAAGAAGTGCCTCCTATTTTCTGTTCTGAATGCCCCTTTATATAATCTCCATTTGAGTATTGAAAGCATGTATTGAAAAGATAAAACCGAAGAGAACCCCTCCTGTCAGTGTCACATTGTTGGGAAACAGCAACTCTACTGGAGTGTTGGTATTACTAATATTTATATGACCTCTGCCAGCCATTGTGTATGCCTAACACTAACAGCAGTATACAAAAAAAAAAAAAAAATACAAATAAAAATACTCCTGAGTGTACACCACTGTAATTACCAAAACATGTGTAGAAAACACTCATATACCAATCTCCAACATACAAAAACAAAGTTTGTCGTGATAAAATGAAAATCAAACCATTACAAATTGCATAGAGAAAGAAATAAAAAGAAGAAAGGTTTGCCTCCTTAATTTGTCTAGAGAAAAAAAAACACAGTTCGCTGAAATGATACCGTACTGTTCACACACACAGTCTCTGGCCTTGCACTTGACGCAAGCCTTAGTCTTGTGTAGGCAATGTAGCTGCAACAACAGTCGATGGACAAGATGGCATCGATCCAAACGGAGGATCACGGCACCATTGTAACCTGTTTGTGCGTGTGTATCTTTCCTTGGCTAGTAAGAGCTGAAACCTGCATCTCTCCTTCCTTTCTTACATCTGCATTGTGTTTCCCTGTGTGCGCTCACACTCTGGCTATCTTATAACAAATGTTGGAAGGCGGTGATGTTTATTTCCCTCTGTATAACAGAAAATGAAAATGATGGCTCGGTTCACCATTCTTCTCCCCTCTAGACTCCATTAATGCATTAACTCAGGGTTGGCGCGCATTCTAATATAAGACTACATATTCGTACACTCTAAACAAAAGTAGCTGCAGTGAAAACATGGCACTGGATCAGGTTCTCTGGCGTAAGATTAATAGTTCGCTATATACTGATTATATGTGCAATCCACAATGGTGTAGGACACCTGTTAGCAATGTTTATCAGTGGAGTGTTATTAAAACTAGGAGAGGTCAGCTTTTAAACAACAAGGTATTAACTCCATTCTTATACTGTATACGGGGGTAGTGGTTACATAGAAGACGTAAGAGAGCAAGAATTAGTCAGGGGAACTCACGTCTGCCCTTGAATAAATGTAGACAATTTCCATGCAATGTTTGTTGAGGCTTCATCAGCAAGTTCAAGTAGCTGTTGTAGTGCTGCATTGTTTGTAATTGTACTGCATTTTTTAAGTGTATGTCACTTATTATAATTACAAAGAGTAATACACCAAAACACAACACTTTCCTATTTAAGAATATCCTATAGGAATCTTGCAGAAGGTTTATGAGCCAGACGAACCAACCTGATTGATCAGATCGGCCTGTCACTTGAATGATTGTGTTTATGTTGCAGTGAGAGGTTAATTAGTTGTGTTTGAATAAATGATCAAGCAATGTATGGATTTGTTAATTAGGTAAGCAGAGTACCCATGGAAAACAATGCCTATAATGACATACACAGGCTACTCTGTGAAGCCACTATATGTACTAGTGAGTAACCCAGTAGGCAGCAGGACAGAAATTGTTGAAAAGTTGTATAACGGGAACTGTTGCATGTAGTTAGACTCCGGAAATGTAACACAGGGCTGCATATTATAATCTTACTACATGCCATTATTGCAAAAACCCATCCCCCCAATGCACATATATATGAATGTAGGTTATACACAAAAAAGACTAAATTCAAGCAAAACTGTGCTTGTATTACACAGCTGATTTAAATACAGCTGGAGAGACAGTAGAACCCATTAGTGACTGTCTGAGGGTTGAATGTGGTGTCTGTTCCCCCAGTTGCTTTGATGCTTTCCATGTTCATAGTTAATTGGACTTTTATTTCCAGTGGGCTTAATTGCAAAATGTTAATTGCAATTATAAGTGCTTAACAGAATTCAACTGCTGTGCAATGGGGAGTAACACCTTTAGGTTATTTAAGAACATAAGAACATAAGAAAGTTTACAAACGAGAGGAGGCCATTCGGCCCATCTTGCTCGTTTGGTTGTTAGTAGCTTATTGATCCCAAAATCTCATCAAGCAGCTTCTTGAAGGATCCCAGGGTGTCAGCTTCAACAACATTACTGGGGAGTTGATTCCAGACCCTCACAATTCTCTGTGTAAAAAAGTGTCTCCTATTTTCTGTTCTGAATGCCCCTTTTTCTAAACTCCATTTGTGACCCCTGGTCCTTGTTTCTTTTTTCAGGCTGAAAAAGTCCCTTGCGTCCACACTGTCAATACCTTTTAGAATTTTGAATGCTTGAATTAGGTCGCCACGTAGTCTTCTTTGTTCAAGACTGAACAGATTCTATTCTTTTAGCCTGTCTGCATATGACATGCCTTTTAAGCCCGGAATAATTCTGGTCGCTCTTCTTTGCACTCTTTCTAGAGCAGCAATATCTTTTTTATAGCGAGGTGAACAGAACTGCACACAATATTCAAGATGAGGTCTTACAAGTGCATTGTACAGTTTTAACATTACTTCCCTTGATTTAAATTCAACACTTTTCACAATGTATCCGAGCATCTTGTTAGCCTTTTTATAGCTTCCCCACATTGCCTAGATGAAGACATTTCTGAGTCAACAAAAACTCCTAGGTCTTTTTCATAGATTCCTTCTCCAATTTCAGTATCTCCCATATGATATTTATAATGTACATTTTTATTTCCTGCGTGCAGTACCTTACACTTTTCTCTATTAAATATCATTTGCCATGTGTCTGCCCAGTTCTGAATCTTGTCTAGATCATTTTGAATGACCTTTGCTGCTGCAACAGTGTTTGCCACTCCTCCTACTTTTGTGTCGTCTGCAAATTTAACAAGTTTGCTTACTATACCAGAATCTAAATCATTAATGTAGATTAGGAATAGCAGAGGACCTAATACTGATCCCTGTGGTACACCGCTGGTTACCACACTCCATTCTGAGGTTTTTCCTCTAATCAGTACTTTCTGTTTTCTACATGTTAACCACTCCCTAATCCATGTACATGTGTTTCCTTGAATCCCAACTGCGTTCAGTTTGAGAATTAATCTTTTGTGCGGGACTTTGTCAAAAGCTTTCTGGAAATCTAAATAAACCATGTCATATGC
Organism: Polyodon spathula; assembly: GCF_017654505.1. Lineage (NCBI taxonomy): Eukaryota > Metazoa > Chordata > Actinopteri > Acipenseriformes > Polyodontidae > Polyodon > Polyodon spathula. The sequence goes on from NC_054536.1 coordinate 95,890,663, forward strand.
TTTGCAATTATCCATTATCGATGTTGCATCCTCAAAAAAATCAAGCAAGTTAGTTAGACACGATCTCCCTTTCCTAAAACCATGTTGACTGTCTCCCAGTACCCTGTTACCATATAGGTAATTTTCCATTTTGGATCTTATTATAGTTTCCATAAGTTTGCATATAATAGAAGTCAGGCTTACTGGTCTGTAGTTACCTGGTTCAGTTTTGTTTCCCTTTTTGTGGATCGGTATTACGTTTGCAATTTTCCAGTCTGTCGGTACCACCCCTGTGTCAAGAGACTGCTGCATGATCTTGGTTAGCGGTTTGTAAATTACTTCTTTCATTTCTTTGAGTACTACTGGGAGGATCTCATCCGGCCCAGGGGATTTGTTTATTTTAAGAGCTCCTAGTCCCTTTAACACTTCTGCCTCAGTTATGCTAAAGTTATTTAAAACTGGATAGGAACTGGATGACATGTGGGGCATGTTGTCAGTATCTTCCTTTGTAAAAACTTGTGAAAAGTAATCATTTAATATATTTGCTATTTTTTTTTCTTCCTCTACGATTTTGCCATTTGTATCTCTTAAACATTTAATCTCCTCTTTGAATGTTCTCTTGCTGTTGTAATATTGGAAAAACATTTTGGAATTGGTTTTAGCTCCCTTAGCAATGTTCATTTCTATTTCTCTCTTGGCCTTTCTAACTTCCTTTTTGACTTGCATTTGCAGTTCTGTGTACTCTTTCTGTGTACTTTCTTTTTGGTCCTTTTTTAATGCTCTGTAAAGTGCCTTTTTTCGCTGAATATTTTTTTTAATTGATCTATTAAACCATTTTGGCAATTTAGTTTTACATTTAGATTTGTCTACTTTAGGGATATAATTGTTTTGCGCCTCTAGTACTACATTTTTGAAGAACAACCATCCTTTTTCTGTGGGTGTTTTCTCTATTTTACTCCAATCTACTTCTGTTAGTCTCTGTTTCATGCCTTCATAGTTTGCTTTTCTAAAATTGTAAACCTTAGCTTTAGTCTTTACTTTTGAGGATTTAAAAAACACTTCAAATGAGACCATGTTGTGGTCTGAGTTTGCCAGTGGTTCTCTGACCTCTGTTTTAGTTATTCTGTCTTCGTTATTTGAAAAGACTAAATCAAGGCATGCCTCCCCTCTAGTGGGTGCCTTGACAAATTGTGTTAGGAAGCAGTCATTTGTCATTTCCACCATTTCTATTTCATCCTTCGCGCTACCCACCGGGTTTTCCCATTTTATATGGGGGAAGTTGAAATCCCCCATTAGTATGGCTTCTCCTTTGCTACACGCATTTCTAATGTCATTGTATAACAGATTATTGTGCTCACCATCTGAATCTGGCGGTCTATAGCATGCTCCTATTATTATGCCTTTTGAATTTTTGTCTGTTATTCTGACCCATATTGATTCGGCTTTATTTTCTTTGTCCAGGTTTAACACCTGGGCTTCAAGACTGTTTCTTATGTATAGCGCTACCCCTCCTCCTCTTCTGTCCTGCCTGTCTTTCCTATACAGTGTATACCCACAAATATTATATTCGTCCCCATCACTCTCAGATAACCACGTTTCTGTAACACCTATCACATCATAGTTACCTGTTAGTGCAGTAGCTTCAAGTTCTAGAATTTTGTTTCTGATACTTCTAGCATTTAGATAAATACATTTAATGGTTGTCTTACCTGAGTTGTTGTTCTTGTTTTGATGCGGTCTCCCTTCTGTTTTTTTGTTGATTTCTCCCCCCTTCCTTTCTAGTTTAAATGCTTCCGAACCTGCTCGAGGATCTTTTCTCCAAGTAGACTAGTTCCCTTGTTATTTAAATGCAGTCCATCCCGTCTATACAGATAGTCCTCGTTGTAGAAAGTGGTCCAATGATCAAGATAGGTGAAGCCTTCCCGTGTGCACCACGTCTTCAGCCATGCGTTTTGATTTATTATTTCCAGCTGTCCATATGGTCCTTTGCAAGGTGCGGGTAGTATACCAGAAAATACCACAGTTTTGGTTTTCTCTTTTAATTTCCTTCCTAGCTCTCTGAATTTGTTTTGCAGGGATTTTGGTCTGTCTCTTCCAATGTTGTTTGTACCGATGTGGACGACTACTACCGGGTCGTCTCCTGTTCGTTCTAGGAGCCTGTCCACGTTCTCAGTGATGTGCTTGACCGAGGCTCCCGGAAGGCAGCACACTGTTGTAGTAAGGGGGTCCAAACTGCGAACTGAACTTGCTGTGTTTCTCAATATGGAGTCCCCAACAATCATGACCTCCCTTCTTTTTACTGTCTTGTCACCACTGTCAATAGGGTCCTGGATGTTGTTCCTTTCATTCTCTTGTTGTTGGTTCTGCTCATCACAATTCTGAAGTGACTCAAATCTGTTGGTTGTTTTGATTTCTGGTGGTGTTTGACAAAGTTTCTTTTTTTCCCTGCTTCTGCCTACCTGAACCCAGCTGTTCTGACCTTCTATCTCCCTGGTGGCTTTCAGTCTGTTAGGGGTGATGCAGACTTCCATGAATTGTGGGTGTGCCAGTTCCTCAAGATCTTGTTGCTGTCTCACTTCTTCCAGCTCCATTTCTAGCATACTTACTAGTTTATGCAAATCCTGGATCGCGCGGCACTTTACGCACACTTGGTTTAGCTCCGCTGGGTTTTCTCGGATTTCCCACATCAAGCAGGTGTCACAGATTACTGGCTTGAAGACCATGTTGAGGGTTTTTTTTTTTTTGAAGTTTAGTTTCTTCTGCAGCCGTCAGCCTGCTTTCCAACTGCTTCGAAACTGCTCTGTACTTTTCCACGCTGTACTTCTCCCACTCGCTGTCGCTGGGAAGACTGCCTCGTTTAACTGCGTTGTTCTGCTGTGCTGTCGGCTCCTCCCCTCGCCCGTGTCTCAAAACGGCGCTGAATTTGAATCAGCTGCTCCGAGTTTCAGCTTGTTTGTTATCAGAAAAAACACACGCGGCTGCTGTGTTTCCCCAATGTCCTCTGTTTTCTGATTAAAGCAATTCAAGATGCAATTTCTCCTTTCTGCTTCGAAACTGCTCTGTACTTTTCCACGCTGTACTTCTCCCACTCGCTGTCGCTTCCACTCGCTAATGTTAATGTTGGTCATTCTGATAAATGCTAGCAACAGTTTCAAATGACAGAACACAAAGTTGGTATAATTATTTTAAGAACTATAGCAGAATGTTCCAAAGAGTTAAAAGTCATTTTTTTAATTATTTTTTTTTATTGCTGGTTAAAATTCTGAGTAATCTATGCAGCTCAAGAGGGTGTGCTATTTGTTTTAGTTGTATGCAAAGAAGAAACCGACTGAATTTATAATGCATATATATATATATATATATATATATATATATATATATATATATATATATATATATATATATAGAACTTAACCTTAAGAGAGGGCTTTGCTGAAGTCCTTTTTTTTTCTCTTTAACACATTTAGTTCAGTAGTTTTACATTGAAAATATCAGGGCTGCAGTATAGATTAGATTAATGTTCTTAAGATTTTTTTTTTTCCACAGTTTGGGAGAACGAAGCCTAGAATAGTTTTAAATAGGTGAACAGCGCCTGGTTGTTTTAACTAACAAACTCAAAATCTATCATGCTGTATTTTGTCCCTGAGTCTCTGAGTCTATTCCCTAAACCATTACAAACACCCTTCCCTCTGTAAACTGTAATATACCCAGAGGGCAAGCCAAGATGGTTAAAAGCACAATCATAGAATGAAAAAAAAAATGAAATCCAGAATATCTCACTGGCATATGTCATGTAAACCCTGAAATTGGTGTTGGGTTTTTCAGGGAGTCCAGTCCAGAATATCTCACTGGCATATGTCATGTAAACCCTGAAATTGGTGTTGGGTTTTTCAGGGAGTCCAGTCCAGAATATCTCACTGTCATATGTCATGTAAACCCTGAAATTGGTGTTGGGTTTTTCAGGGAGTCCAGTCCAGAATATCTCACTGGCATATGTCATGTAAACCCTGGAATTGGTGTTGGGTTTTTCAGGGAGTCCAGTCCAGAATATCTCACTGGCATATGTCATGTAAACCCTAAAATTGGTGTTGGGTTTTTCAGGGAGTCCAGTCCAGAATATCTCACTGGCATATGTCATGTAAACCCTGGAATTGGTGTTGGGTTTTTCAGGGAGTCCAGTCCAGAATATCTCACTGGCATATGTCATGTAAACCCTGAAATTGGTGTTGGGTTTTTCAGGGAGTCCAGTCCAGAATATCTCACTGGCATATGTCATGTAAACCCTGGAATTGGTGTTGGGTTTTTCAGGGAGTCCAGTCCAGAATATCTCACTGGCATATGTCATGTAAACCCTGGAATTGGTGTTGGGTTTTTCAGGGAGTCCAGTCCAGAATATCTCACTGGTGCATGTACTGTTGAGATCATGTATCCTTATTTTTTATTGAGCCTGCTCAGTCGATTCCCTCAATTCTCACCATTTTCTGATAACCTAAAACTACCAATGCATTTGCCTGTGTCCTCTAGAAACGTGCTTGTCTATAATTTGCTTGTCTCCTAGCAACAGGCCTTTTAAAACTAAATATAACCGCTTAGAAAGGTGCTGAATTAGGATTGGCTCAATAGGCTATCAAAATGCTGTGAAAACTGAAGTACTGCATACTGTACCTTATTTATGTCACCACAGTGAACACAAACATTTTGTGTGGGAGTGACAGTGTTTTGGAAGCCTATATAGGCACTGACGGGAGCGCCCATACTGTACTGTAGATCTTAGTCTATTTAGAATCAAATATTTGCTTGTACACAGTATTGAGATATTTATGTAGTGCAGTATGTGATTTTGATGCAGTGCGGTATGTGATTATGATGCAGTGCGGTATGTGATTTTGATGCAGTGTGGTATGTGATGTTGATGCAGTGCCGTATGTGATTTTGATGCAGCATGGTATGTGATTTGATGTAGTGCGGTACGTGATTTTGATGCAGTCGGGTGCGTGATTTAGATGCGGTGCGGTACGTGATTTTGAATTTCCAGTTGCTGTAATTTATGCTTAGTATTCATTGGTCATACATGTTGTTCTGCGATATTGTAAATTGCACCAAATTATATCTCCAGAAAAGACTGGAAATGTCCTTTACAAGATGACATAGCTCTCTATAATATTTGCCTTGTAAGAGATGTATTCGTTCTCAGAAAAAAGAGGCACATAAATGTGGGTATTGTGGGTTCTGTGAGCAATTAAGGGTAGTAAAAGAATGTTATTGTAGGATGATGTGTATGTGTTTGAGAGCTTTGGACCTGCTGAACAGAAGATTGGTAGAAGGTTGGTTAGCATGCTGGGGAGGAGTAGCAGGTCATCCTGACCAGAAAAAGAGAACGTGGAATAAACAGCAAAGTTATTATACTGTATATTGCCTTCTGTTTACAGGAAAGGATGAAGATTCAAATAGATCAACCAAGTCTATTTGGCTGATTCACTTCCTTCACTTACTGGGTGCACAATTGTACCATGTTAGGCTTCCTATCTACGGTATGAATCTATTTTATAGTGCATCATGTTTTTTTTTTTTTTTTTTTTTATCAAAGTTTTGACAGAGCAACTTCAAACTCCATAGAGTTCACACAAACTGTTTTATAATGAAATCGTGACTGAAGGGGATTTACAGTGAAACTTTGTTTAATGGCCGCCTCAGTTAAAAATAAATAAATAAATAAATAAATAAAAAGCCTATTTTACAAGCAACTCATTTGTGCATTTGAAAAGTAAAACACAATATATTAAGTTCTCCCAGTGGAGATATGTATAATTTAACAAGCACATTTCCACATGATAAAAAAAGATAAATGCGCAACATATTTGAGCCCTGGTTTAAAGCTTAAACAGTGTACACAGGGGAGTATAAACTGACTATTTTTCACCATCAAAATACTAGAAATAGTAGGTGCTTTACACAATAAATTGTGTGCCCTGAAAATAAAGGCCATCCAATTATTAATGTCAACTGTATATATCGAAATGGTTCACTTAGAAGTGTTTTTTTTTTTCTTTCTTCAAATGGATCCATTCCAGGACTCTCAGACCCATGTAGCTTTGTATGTTTAAATATGTGGAAGTGAGGTTTGCAGAGTAACTGAATATTAACACCGCTGAGACTGACAGAATCCCTTCGTGTTACTGGATCTCCTCCGCCTGTGAAACTGCTGTTGACAAGGTCAATAGAAAGAGAGAAGCTCAGCCAGTGCTGTACGTGAAGAATGTGGCACCAACCTTTTTAAAGGGGTGTTTAGGAGACAGGAAACAAAATAATGCCTGGGGATCTGCTTGGTTCCTTCCAGAAACTTTCAATTTGTACTCTTATTTATTTGTTTTACAGTCAGCATTGCAGTAGGTTCAGACATGGCCCGCACATTTCATCAGATTCTAAGCAAACACAGTTGAAGTGCTACAAGTGTTATCATCCTTGATATTTTCAAGTGTCAAGCCACATAGGACCAACGTCCTTGTTTTAAAGGGAGCATTTTCACTTATGCTTATCTAAACAGGGTCTGTATTGTACAGTGTTGGGGTTTATGACACATTATCTCAATTGAATTTGCTCTTCAAACACATGCAGCTCTTAATTTGCCTATGAGCTTGTGAGGGTTGTTTTCCAACTATGTCATGTGTCCATACTTGACAGAAATGAAGGGTTGTTTCCCATGATCTCATGCATCCATACTTGACAGAAATTAATCATGCAGATCATTTAGAGGATCCACGCTTCATTTAATTGACTTCACTTTACAAAGGTCTTGATTTCTCAGTGTTTTGTTTCTTTTTGTTTTTTTTCTGGCACTCGTAAAGTTGTTAGGATGAATGTACTGGTTACTAAGACCACTTTGTGAGGATATTGTGGGGTTTATCGACGCAGAGATGTCATTCTTGAAAAAAAGGCGGTGAAGCGACATTGTTTTCAATAAAATAATTCATTGAATAGTAATTGATAAAACCCAGTACTAAAATAAAAGAACATACAAAAGGTTACACACAAGAGGAGGCCATTCGGCCCATCTTGTGTAAGCCCAAAATTAGCGAAGCTTATTGATCCCAGAAACTCATCAAGCAGCTTCTTGAAGGATCCTAGGGTGTCAACTTCAAAAACAGTGTAATGACCCTTTAACCAAGACTGTATTAATTCTCTGTGTAAAAAGGGTGTCTCAGAGATAAAAACAAGACTTCGGACTGCCCCTTTATCTAACCCCTGGTCCTTGTTTCTTTTTTCAGGTCGAAAAAGTCCCTTGGGTCCTGTGACAGAGATCAAATGATTCTTGGTGTTAGAGCTCCCTCCTGACCTAAGAACGCTGTGTAAAGGGAACAGAGTACCCTGGACTAAATGGCATGACAGTTTATTCCCAGGGTTAGGTAGAAGTCGGCCATCTAGAAAGGGCGGAGCTACAGTACAGAAACTCAGTGACCCGGTTGGGAAACAGCATGGCATCCACGGATTGGAAGAGTGGATGTATTTGTTAACCAAGGGGTCATGAGTGAGGGTATAAAAAGGGGATGTAGTAAAGTGATTGGTTCCTTTTATAAATGGTTAGAGAGAAGCTAAAAGGAGAAAGGTGAAAAACCTGAGTGTTGTGTTTGTTTTGTACTGTCTTGCTAAACTGTTTGTTTTTTTATTAGACTACTAACACAATCCAGAGCTGTAGCCAAAGGCCAGCACCAAACTGGACACCAGCACTTCCCTTTTTTCACAGAGAACTGTATTTGCACCATGAGCACTAATTCACTCACTGAAGAACCTGTGTATGTGTTTTGTGTTACATGTGGGTGCATAAAGAATGGGACTATTGGTTACAGGTCAAACCTGGGGATTATAAATAAAATAATGTACACTGCTGTATCATTTTACATCATTATTGTTTACTGTTGTTGTGCCATCAGGCTTTGGAAAAATACAACCAATAAACACCCTTGCACCTGGATATTGTTGTCTGTCTGTTTCTTCTGCACTGCTGTATTACCTTCAGATGCACAGACTTACCCACTTTGCCACAGGTCCAAACTGTCTATAACTTTTAGAATTTTGAATGCATGAATCAGATTTCCACATAGTTAATATTGAATAGATTCAATTATTTTAGCCTGTCTGCATTTGACACTCCTTTAAACCTGGAATAATTCGTGTCGCTCTTCTTTATACTCTTACCAGAGCAGCAATATCCTTTCTGTAGCGAGGTGACCCAAACTGAACACAATATTCTAGATGAGGTCATACTAATGCATTGTAAAGTTTTAACATTACTTCCCTTGATTTAAATTCAACACTTTTCACTATATATCTAAACATTTTATTGGCCTTTTTTATAGCTTCCCCACATTGCCTAGATGAAGACATTTCTGAGTCAATATAAACTCCTAAATCTTTTTCATAGATTCCTTCTTCAATTTCAGTATCTCCCATATAGTATTTATAATGCACATTTGTATTGCCTGTGTGCAATACCTTACACTTGTCTGTATTAAATGATATTTGCCATGTGTTTGCCCAGTTCTGAATGCTGTCTAGATCATTTTGAATGACCTTTGCTGTGGCAACGGTGATTGCCACTTCTATTTTTGTGTTGTCTTCAAATTTAACAAGATTGCTTACTATACCAGAATCTAAGTCATTAATGTAGATTAAGACTAGCAAAGGACCTAATATTGATCCCTGTGTTACTCCACTGGTTAACTCGCTCCATTTTGAAGTTTCAGTGCTTTCTGTTTTCTACTTCTGTTTTCACTTCTTAATCTATGTGCATGTATTTCCTTGAATCCCTACTGCTTTCAGTTTGAGAATTAATCTTTTATGCAGGACTTTCTGGAAATCTAAATAAACCATGTTATATGCTTTGCAATTATCCAATGTTACATCCTCTAAGAAATCAAGCAGGTTAGTTAGACACAATCTCAATTTCCTAAAACCATGCTGACTGTCTCCTAGGATACTGTTACCATATAAGTAGTTTTCCGTTTTTTATCTTATTATAGTTGCCATACATTTCCATATAATAGAAGTCAGGCTTATTGGTCTGTAGTTACCTAGTTTGGTTTTGTCTCCCTTTTTGTGGATCGGTATTATGTTTGCAATTCTCCAGTCTGTCGGAACAACCCCTGTGTCAAGACACTGTTGCATGATCTTATTTAGCAGTTTATAAATAACTTCTTTCATTTCCTTGAGTATTAGTAGAATCTCATGAAGCCCAGGGGATTTGTTTAATTTAAGAGCTCCTAGTTTCTTTAACACTTCTGCCTCTGTTATGCTAAATTTATTTAAAACTGGATAGGAACTGGATGACATGTGGGGCATGTTGTTAGTATCCTCCATTGTAAAAACTTGTGAAAAAATAATTATTTATTAGCTATTTTTTTCTTTTCACCTATGATTTTGCCATTTGTATCTTTTAGACATTTTACTTTCTCCTTGAATGTTCTTTTGCTGTTATAATATTGGAAACACTTTTTGGAATTGGTTTTGGCCCCTGTGGCAATGTTCATTTCTATCTCTCTCTTGGCCTTTCTAACTTCCTTTTTTTACTTGCGTTTGCAGTTCCAAGTACTCTTTCTGTGTACCTTGTTTTTGGTCCCTTTTAAATGCTCTGTAAAGTGTCTTTTTTTCTCTGAATATTTGGCTTCTGTTTTTTTGTTGATTTCTCTCCCTTTAACCCTAATAAATGTTCATGTTAATTTAGTGTTCATTGATGGAGTGCCACTAGGGTGTGTAGTGGTTAACCCTCAGGAGCATTTTCTGTTAAAAAATGATTTGTTGTATCGTGGGACTGTAACAAATGAAAATCCCAGGTTCCCTCTGCATTTAGACACCAGGTGTTAAAGTTGGCGCATAGCCATTTGTTTGGTGCTCATTTAGCGACAGACAAAACACTAAATCTCATCCTACAAAGGTTCTACTGGATAGTCATTAGGACGAAGGTGGAACGTTTTTGTAAATCATGTCCCACCTGCCAAAAGGCCAGTCCCAGACCCCATCTAAGAGCCCCCCTGCAGCCTATGCCCATTATCGATGTTCCCTTTGATCGGGTTGCCATGGATTTAGTTGGTACCCTGTTCCGATGGACTAGGGGACATGCATATATATTGGTTATTGTGGATTATGCTACCTGATATCTGGAAGCAATAACCCTGCAAAATATATCCTCAAAAACCATAATTAAGGAACTAGTTCAAGTTTTCTCTAGGGTGGGCAATCCCAAGGAGAAACTTACGGACCAGCAAACCCCTTTCATTAATAAATGAATGCATGAGCTGTGTAAAACTCTTCAAATCAAACCCATTAGAACATCATTTTACCACCCACAAACTGAGGGACTAGTGGAACGATTTAATAAGGCCCTGAAATGAATGCTTAGAAAGGTGATAGGGAAGGATGGAAAAGACTGAAATCTTCTAATACTTAATGTATTGCAGTGAGAGAAGTTCCCCAGGCTTCTACAGGGTTCTCCATTTTTGAACTCTTATACAGATGACAACCCAGTGGAATTCTGTATATAGCGAAAAAGACAATCATTCGATATATAAAGGAAAATAAGCCCTCCCAAGGTAAGAATATGGTTGATTATATTTTACAAATACAAGATAGAATTGAGTGAGTTACTCATAGTAAAGGACCACTTAGAAAAAGCACAATCATGATAGTCCTACCATTACAATAAGACTGCTAGAACGTGTAGCTTTAACCCGGGAGATCAAGTTATGGTTTAAGTGCCCACCCCGACGAGCAAATTGTTCACTCAATGGCAGGGGCCATATGAAATATTGGAAGCTGTCGGACCGGTAAACTATAAAGTACATGAGCCTGGTCAGCGTAAAGAAGTACAAATTAATCACATTAACCTACTAAAACCGTGGGTAGACTATGATGTAGCCCCAGAACCTAGTATCAAGCTGTGCACAAGGGGAGACATCTAAAACTGAGGGTCAATGTGTTAATATAGGCCCTACCTTAGATGAAAAGCAAAACTGGGAGTTGAACAATTAGTGACCAATAATGAGGATGTTTTTCTAGTGTTCCAGGTTGCACCTCTGTCATCCATCATAACTCCCACTAATGTACGCGTGAGGCAAAGAAGGTAGATGTGATTCAGAAACTAGAGAAGATGTTACAACTTGGGATTATTTAAGAATCTATTGTGATGGTGGCCAAGCCTGATGGGATCTGGAGGGTCTGTAATAACGTCCGCCAATTAAATCTAGTGTCCAGATTTGACTCATATCCAATGTCTCGAGTAGACAAGTTAATAGAGAGGCTAGGAAAGGCCAGATATCCCAGTGCCAAAGAAAAAAAACACTTTTTCAACCCCTAGAGGGTTATACAAGCACACGGCAATGCCGTTTTAGACTACACAGAGCCCAGCATCATTCCAAAGACTTATGGATAAGGTGTTGAGAACCCACAGGGAGTACACCTCTGCCTACATTGATGACATTTTTTTCCTGAGGGGTGGGAGGAACATTTGCCCAGGGTTAGCCAGGTGTTGCAGGCTCTCCGAGAGGCAGACTTGACTGCCATTCTAGAAAAGTGTTGTATCTGTTTGAACGTGGTGGGTGGATAAGCAAAGTGCAGGCTTTAAAACTGTGGCCAGTTTCTTGTTATAAGAAAAGCCATTTCTTGGTCTAGCAGGTTACTATTGCAGGTTTGTGCCAGAATGTTCAGATATAGCAGCTCCACTGATAGATTTAACAAAGAAATTGACTGTTTTTATCCGAGTGCAGTTTATAAATTATTCAATGAAAAGGACTGTTTACAAAAGTGTTGAAAATTAATTGTGCAGGTGTGGCTGTGGAAAAAATTCCCAATGCACTGTATTTTTTAAAGGGATACTGCAGCCAGCAATGAGAGAAATAAACACACCCAAACATCTGTTTTAGAGTTCATTATTTTGGAGGATGTTTAATATATTGTGGACTCGCAGTCAACAGATCTTGTGGTCAGTACGCTACTCCTCTTCAGCTCAGCAGACAGAGGTGGTTATCGAAACTGTTAATCCTGGTAAAAGAAATACAACGAACTGAGTGTTACAAACCAACCAAGTGGAATTACAAACTGACTCAACATACCTGCACTTACCTGGGAGACCTCTGTGTACCCATAGCAGGTCAGCCAGTAACCCCTTCCAACCCCCAATACTGACTTGTTGCATCAGCAGTAAAATACTACAGTTTACCGTACTTTCTGTTTCCACCTGTTTTTTACCTGTGCGAAGAGTAGCTTCAACAGGGGAAGTTAGGGAAAAAGAAGAATAGTTTAGGCCGCGCCTAACAGGCAGTTTTTCTTTAGTCTTATTTTGTTTTTGGGTAAAGTTAATTATTGTGTGCTGTTTCAATAAAACTCCCCAGTTGGCTTAGATCTCTGTCATCCTGTATCCTCTCTGGAAAGATAAATTGGCTACCACACACATTATCTCGTTGTAGATCCAGATGACAATTTCAGAGGTGGAGCTGAGGAGAGAAACCCATACTACCCCAACCAAAAAGACCTCAACAACTTGATTAGAGATCTTGGTCTCACCAAGTCCATTGCTGAGCTTTTGACATCTAGGCTCAAGCAGTGGAACTTGTTGGATAAAAGTGTGCAAGTCGTAGATCAGAGGAAGCATTACCAACCTTTTTCCAGCTTCTTCACCTGTCAAGATGGGCTCTGCTTCTGCCACAATGTGACCAGTCTGTTCAAGGCAATCGGAATCGCCTGTAACCAGAATGAGTGGCGCCTTTTCATTGACAGCTCATCCAGGAGCCTCAAAGCCGTGCTGCTCCATAATGGTAACAAGTATCCGCCTCTTCCCCTGGCTCACTCGGTGCACCTCAAAGAGGATTACAACAGCATCAAGACCTTGCTGGATGCCTTGAAGTATGATGCGTACGGCTGGGAGGTCATAGGAGACTTCAAATTGGTGACATTCCTGATGGGTCTCTAAGGCGGTTTTACCAAGTTTCCCTGCTATCTTTGCCTTTGGGACAGCAGGGACACCAAGGCACACTACCACAGGCGGGACTGGCCACAGCGGACCGAGTTCTCTGTGGGGAGGAACAACGTCAAGTGGGAGCCACTTGTGGACCCCCGGAAGGTGCTGATGCCACCACTGCACATCAAATTGGGCCTTATGAAACAATTTGTCAGAGCTCTAGATAAGGAGTCGGCAGCCTTCAAGTACCTTCAAGACTTCTTCCCTAAGCTGTCTGAGGCAAAGATCAAAGCAGGTGTCTTCGTCGGACCACAGATAAAGAAGATCCAGGAGTGCAATGAATTCCCCAAGAAGCTCACTAGAAAGGAGAAAGCGGCTTGGAACAGCTTTGTCGCAGTGGTTCGGGGCTTCCTGGGCAATCACAAGGCCGAAAACTATGTGGAGCTGGTTGAGACTCTGGTGAAGAACTACGGCACAATGGGATGTAGGATGTCCCTCAAAGTCCATATCCTTGATGCTCATCTTGATAAATTCAAGGAGAACATGAGAGCATACTCGAAGGAGTAAGGCGAGCATTTCCACCAGGATATACTGGACTTTGAACGTCGCTACCAAGGACAGTATAACGAGAACATGATGGGAGACTACATTTCGTGATGATTCGTCAAAGTGATTTACAGTATAATCGTAAATCTCGAAAAACTACTCACTTCTAAATCTTTTGTAGTCATTTTTGTCAAATACATGTTAATTTGGATTCATATGTTGTTTTTTTCTGACTTTTTTCTCATTGGAAATAGGTAAATTTCAAAATATCACTGTCCTGGTCACAAAAGCAAAGTTTGTGGGGAATAATAGCCATTTTCTATACTTTTGAGGCATAAGCAATTAGGAAAAATCACTTACTACCCAGGAACAAAAATTGTGTTACATAGTGTAATCGTTCCCAGTATCCAGATACAATCAGGTACAAGTCAAAATCCCCTAACATTTTTTAAGTTACCGGTTGGTGTCGGTTTCATTGCTAGTTTCATTAAGTGGCTGAAGCCTGTGCTGTTCTGAGGTTTAAAAAGTAAAGCCTGAGTTGGTACATTTCTTTCCCATTCTGAGGGAAGGGAAGGGATGATTCTGCTGTTGTATGGAAGTGAGTGATACAGATACCTCACTCTTTCTGCTGCTCTACCAGCATTACCTGCCCTTCACCCTGCAGTACAAAAACAAACACCATTATGATATTCTGCACTGGTCTAGCCTGTTCTTACAAGTGATTCACAAGGAAAAATACATTTTTGGAAGTACTGATATATTTAGGTATGCTACTGGTATTGCATCTGCTACCTAACTCTACATATTGTTTTCAATTGCCTTACACGTCTTCTTCTGATCTGGAACCTGTGATTGGGATGCAGCGCAGAGCAACCTGAAGACACAGTCAGTCAGTGCATGCTACGTCTGCACTGAGAATTGATTTTATAGCTTTTATTTCCTGCAGTCATAGTGCCCTGATATTGTAAACATGTGTGGGAAAATAAAATAGAGCTCTATGAAGTCTCCTGCTGTTTCTTCTCCTCCAGACATGCTGGTTAATTGGCAGCCCTGTGACTGTGACATTGTGGCTGAATGTGAAATTGGTGATCTTGTGTCCCTGGAAGTCAAACTGACCAATCGGTGTAAGCATGTTGTGGGTCTCTTCGCCCTGACTGTCATCTGCTTCCAGGACTACCAGAACAGGGACCACAACTACGAGTGCCAGGATGCTGTCACCTTCGTGGGTTCCAACACTTTCTAAATCGACTCTGTAGATAAATAAACTTAGAAAAACTGCCATTAACTTTACAACCATATACTGTCAGAAATACTCTAGCTGGGATGTGAACTTGTTCAACTGAGCCGGTGTTTAATATGACTTTCTGTTGTACCTTCTGTACTGGAAATGTGTTGAACACTAGAAGCCCTGTGGCGGTCATTTTGGTGGTTTTAGGTTTTAAAATGTAATTTTCTCCACTCGTGTAACACATATGGGGCTGTGTATTCATGTACCTTTCTGTCTGTATGTATTAAATATTCTCACAAAGCATGAAACGTGGGAGTGCAGAAATAAAGGAGATATATTACATTATACCTAAAAGCCCCAGGACCAGTCACATTGACTGTTACACAGAAAACTAAATTATATAGAACGGTATTCTACTTTATTATTTTTATTTACCAGTCTGCAATGTGTTTAGCTGTAATCAGATTAATCTCTACTCTCTGCCTGAGTGAATGACTGACAGTCTATTGTTTTCAATCAGCCTTTTGAAGTCTGGCGCCAGCTTGCCAGCTGTGCTACTTTGGTCAGTCGATTAGCATCGGAACTAGTGAAAATAAATACCAGAGACTGTGGAGTTTTACTACACAACAAAATATGGAGTTGATGTTTTGGATCAGATGGCACGGAAGTATTCAATGAAAGCTAGCTCCTGACAGTGGGCTGTTCAGCTGTTTTACAATGTATTGGACCAAGCAGCCAGGTAAAGGAATACCCATTTGTAAAAAAAAAAAAGAAAAAAAAATACTTTTTTTTTTTATAACATCTTGTGCTGTGCGCTTCTGTAAAATGTTTCAATTATTTTCTAAGTTTATTTATCTACATTCATTGAGAAAAAAATTCTATATTAAAAATACAAAACTGAAAGATCGTAATTGCATAAGTCTCCACCCCCCTGAGTTAATACTTGGAGGAAGTACCTTTGGCAGTAATTACAGCTGTAAGTCAATTTGGCAATATTTGACCATTTCTTTACAAAACTGTTCAAGCTCTGTCAAGTTCCTTGATGGAGAGCAATTTTCAAGTAATGCCACAAATTTTCGACTGGATTTAGTCGGGGCTTTAAGAAAAAGCAGCTTTTACAGTAGACCCTGATATTGATGTTACACGGCCATCTAAGCTCAGGTAGTTTGTTTTGAATGGAAATAAGTGACATTAACATTAATTAAAGCATACTGTTTAATTGTTCTTATTTAATTGTATATTATACAATATAGAGGAAAGGCTAGTTGAGGCACCTTTAGCAATAATAACCTCTTTTAAACTTTTGGTTTGTGTAACCCCTACTTACAAACTTACTAACAACTATCCATTAACATGGGACTAAATCCGTAACCAGGGCTAACTTAAGAACTTAAACCTTAATTGGGGTCGATGACATAGCTGGCTGAGTTATATATTAACCTATGGACTAGACAATGTAGCAAACTGGGGCTATTCTACTCTAAAATCCCCTTTCAATCTAATCTACGGTCAGTCAGGTGGCTACTTGCTATACAGCCTGTCAGTCATGCAGTGTTCCTGGGCCTGGCTCCGCCCATTCTGATTCTCTGTGTTGTGTAAAAGCGTGTAGACTCGTCTAACACTATACTCCCAAGCTCGCTGGTCAATTCAATGGCACTTTATTTTCTCCTCCTGCAAATAAAACACATGAGGAGGAACATTTAACATAATAACACAGTGCAGGAGAACACTGTGCGTAGCTTCTACATGAACATTCTCATGAGGTCCGCTAAGTGAGACCTCGCACCCTCCAGCTAGTTACAGGGTCGTAATGAAAACCAGACCAGGAATTAGAACAATAGGCTGGTAACTATTAATACATCATTAAACTATGCTGCCTACAACTAATGTCCTGTACTGCTTCCCCACAGATTCAACTTAAACTATCCTTGTTACATATGCAATGGAATCCATTTTACCATGTATTGGTACTAAATTTCCTGTGCCATTAGAGGAAAAACATCCCCATAGAAGGATATTACCACCTCCATGCTTGACAGTAGCTATGGTGTGCTTTTCTTTGTACATCTTGCCAGACTTTCTCCAAATGAAACGATTATCAATGTTACAAAATAGCTTGATTTGAGTTGCTTCACCACATCACAAAACCATTAACCAGAACTCATATCCATCATTCAAATTCAGTTTTACAAACTTTAATCGATCGTCCTTGTGACGTTTTCCTAAGAGTGGCTTTTTCTTTAACTTGTGACTATTGAGATCATCACCATGCAATACTCGACGTATGGTTGAAATGGAAACCCCAGACCCTCAGTTATTTTGAATATCTTTGGCAGTCAATCTTGGATTGTTATTAACTTTCCTCACAATTCTTCTACTTGTTTTTGGTGAAAGAACCATTTTTTTTTTCCAGACCAAGGGAGCATTGTGACAGCACCATGAGTTTTGTATTTCAATCAATCTGTGTTTTATAAAGCATATTTCATAGTGGACCACCATCACAAAGTGCTTTGCAAAATGCAGTAACAACAAGAAAATTCATAATACTTTAAATACAGATAAATGCATAAAAAGTACAGTAAAAAAAACAATGCATAATACATGAAATACAGTAAAAAATTAAAATAAAAAAAAACTTGCATAATACAATAAATACTTAAGTTGATTTTTAGATCCTACAAGAAGGAGTTCAGCTGAGGAAAACTGGCATATACCCAGGCCTCAATGTCTTCAATGCAAGCAGAGAGCCGGACCATGGCAGAGTGGCTTCCAGGGTGGTTTTAAGTAGAGCTGTGTGTCGTCGGCATAGAAGTGAAACATGTTGGCAGATGAGGTGACTCAAGGGAAGCATGTAAATATTAAAGGGGCCCAAGAACAGATCCTTGGGGGACAGCACAAGTGACTGGTTTTGCAACACCACTGCATCCAGCATAGAAAACAGACTGTATGCAACCGGATAGGTAAGAGGACATCTGGGAGAGACAGGTTCCAGAGATCCCAGCATACTTCTGAAGGCAGTATGAACGAATGTCATGATCTGTGGTATCAAAAGCAGCTGTTAGGTCAAGGAAGGCAAGCACAGAGGGAGCACCAGTATCAGTATTGAGCAGGAAATCATTCACAATCCACAACAGAGGAGTTTCAGTACTGTGATGCGTCCGGAAGCCAGACAGTAGTGATTCAAGCAGATTGTTATCCATGAGATGTTTCATCAGCTGACTGGCTACAGCCCTTTCGAGAGTTTTGGAGAGATAGGGGAGATTGGAGATGGGATGAAAATGAGATAAGTCAGCCAAGTCTAGGGTGGGTTTTTTGAGTACCTTCTTGATAATAGAAACAATAGTTGAAATTAGGATACTCAAATGCCTCAAGATCTTCTTGTATCCTTCTCCAGCTTTATGACAATAAATAATGTTCTGTCTAAGGTCTTCAGATAGCTCTTTATATTTTCCAATATGGATTTATTGGTAATGACAGCAATCATCCTATGCTTAACCATTTTATACTCTATAAGTATGTTCACTTACAATCTAGTGTTTTCCAGACTTTTCGAGAATTAGGTTCTGTATTACCATAATTTCTAGCACCTTATAGACAATACTATAATAGCATCAAAAGGTATGAATACTTTGAATTAGCAATTTTTGAGTTTTGCAAAAACAAAATTGCTGAATAAATAATTGTAGACATCTATTCTTGTAAGTTTGTTTCCCTCATCCACAAAGCAAAACTTTTGCTACAAAAATATTTTTCCTAAAGACCTGCAATTTGGGTATTTCATCTAGAATGTGTTTAAGAAAACAGTTTATGGGAGCAATTAAAAAATATCGTGAGATTGTAAGACTGTGTTATTTATGAAGGGAGATGTACTCAGGGCAGTAAAAGGTGTTGGAGGAGGAGCTGTTGAAGAGACACTTTGCCAATTACTTGTGATATATTTGCTCTTCCATGAGTACAGTTAAATCATTAGTACAAAATGTAATGTACACGGTGATAAAATGTAAAAGTAATGAATATATTGTACAAGAGATGAAATAGGACATTCGTTTTCTGTTCATGTGCACTTGTGACTGTCTGATTCCAGTCATGCAGAATGAGGACTTGTTATTTAAGTTTCGGGGAGGACCATGTATATTATATAGGTCTTGCTCATGTTTGCATACCAGCTGACACATTGATGTCATAAGAACATAAGAACATAAGAACATAAGAACATAAGAAAGTTTACAAACGAGAGGAGGCCATTCGGCCCATCTTGCTCGTTTGGTTGTTAGTAGCTTATTGATCCCAAAATCTCATCAAGCAGCTTCTTGAAGGATCCCAGGGTGTCAGCTTCAACAACATTACTGGGGAGTTGATTCCAGACCCTCACAATTCTCTGTGTAAAAAAGTGTCTCCTATTTTCTGTTCTGAATGCCCCTTTTTCTAAACTCCATTTGTGACCCCTGGTCCTTGTTTCTTTTTTCAGGCTGAAAAAGTCCCTTGCGTCGACACTGTCAATACCTTTTAGAATTTTGAATGCTTGAATTAGGTCGCCACGTAGTCTTCTTTGTTCAAGACTGAACAGATTCAATTCTTTTAGCCTGTCTGCATATGACATGCCTTTTAAGCCCGGAATAATTCTGGTCGCTCTTCTTTGCACTCTTTCTAGAGCAGCAATATCTTTTTTATAGCGAGGTGACCAGAACTGCACACAATATTCAAGATGAGGTCTTACAAGTGCATTGTACAGTTTTAACATTACTTCCCTTGATTTAAATTCAACACTTTTCACAATGTATCCGAGCATCTTGTTAGCCTTTTTTATAGCTTCCCCACATTGCCTAGATGAAGACATTTCTGAGTCAACAAAAACTCCTAGGTCTTTTTCATAGATTCCTTCTCCAATTTCAATATCTCCCATATGATATTTATAATGTACATTTTTATTTCCTGCGTGCAGTACCTTACACTTTTCTCTATTAAATGTCATTTGCCATGTATCTGCCCAGTTCTGAATCTTGTCTAGATCATTTTGAATGACCTTTGCTGCTGCAACAGTGTTTGCCACTCCTCCTACTTTTGTGTCGTCTGCAAATTTAACAAGTTTGCTTACTATACCAGAATCTAAATCATTAATGTAGATTAGGAATAGCAGAGGACCTAATACTGATCCCTGTGGTACACCGCTGGTTACCACACTCCATTCTGAGGTTTTTCCTCTAATCAGTACTTTCTGTTTTCTACATGTTAACCACTCCCTAATCCATGTACATGTGTTTCCTTGAATCCCAACTGCGTTCAGTTTGAGAATTAATCTTTTGTGCGGGACTTTGTCAAAAGCTTTCTGGAAATCTAAATAAACCATGTCATATGCTTTGCAATTATCCATTATCGATGTTGCATCCTCAAAAAAATCAAGCAAGTTAGTTAGGCACGATCTCCCTTTCCTAAAACCATGTTGACTGTCTCCCAGTACCCTGTTACCATATAGGTAATTTTCCATTTTGGATCTTATTATAGTTTCCATAAGTTTGCATATAATAGAAGTCAGGCTTACTGGTCTGTAGTTACCTGGTTCAGTTTTGTTTCCCTTTTTGTGGATCGGTATTACGTTTGCAATTTTCCAGTCTGTCGGTACCACCCCTGTGTCAAGAGACTGCTGCATGATCTTGGTTAGCGGTTTGTAAATTACTTCTTTCATTTCTTTGAGTACTACTGGGAGGATCTCATCCGGCCCAGGGGATTTGTTTATTTTAAGAGCTCCTAGTCCCTTTAACACTTCTGCCTCAGTTATGCTAAAGTTATTTAAAACTGGATAGGAACTGGATGACATGTGGGGCATGTTGTCAGTATCTTCCTTTGTAAAAACTTGTGAAAAGTAATCATTTAACATATTTGCTATTTTTTTTTCTTCCTCTACGATTTTGCCATTTGTATCTCTTAAACATTTAATCTCCTCTTTGAATGTTCTCTTGCTGTTGTAATATTGGAAAAACATTTTGGAATTGGTTTTAGCTCCCTTAGCAATGTTCATTTCTATTTCTCTCTTGGCCTTTCTAACTTCCTTTTTGACTTGCATTTGCAGTTCTGTGTACTCTTTCTGTGTACTTTCTTTTTGGTCCTTTTTTAATGCTCTGTAAAGTGCCTTTTTTCGCTGAATATTTTTTTTAATTGATCTATTAAACCATTTTGGCAATTTAGTTTTACATTTAGATTTGTCTACTTTAGGGATATAATTGTTTTGCGCCTCTAGTACTACATTTTTGAAGAACAACCATCCTTCTTCTGTGGGTGTTTTCTCTATTTTACTCCAATCTACTTCTGTTAGTCTCTGTTTCATGCCTTCATAGTTTGCTTTTCTAAAATTGTAAACCTTAGCTTTAGTCTTTACTTTTGGGGATTTAAAAAACACTTCAAATGAGACCATGTTGTGGTCTGAGTTTGCCAGTGGTTCTCTGACCTCTGTTTTAGTTATTCTATCTTCGTTATTTGAAAAGACTAAATCAAGGCATGCCTCCCCTCTAGTGGGTGCCTTCACAAATTGTGTTAGGAAGCAGTCATTTGTCATTTCCACCATTTCTATTTCATCCTTCGCGCTACCCACCGGGTTTTCCCATTTTATTTGGGGGAAGTTGAAATCCCCCATTAGTATGGCTTCTCCTTTGCTACACACATTTCTAATGTCATTGTATAACAGATTATTGTGCTCACCGTCTGAATCTGGCGGTCTATAGCATGCTCCTATTATTATGCCTTTTGAATTTTTGTCTGTTATTCTGACCCATATTGATTCGGTTTTATTTTCTTTGTCCAGGTTTAACACCTGGGCTTCAAGACTGTTTCTTATGTATAGCGCTACCCCTCCTCCTCTTCTGTCCTGCCTGTCTTTCCTATACAGTGTATACCCACAAATATTATATTCGTCCCCATCACTCTCAGATAACCACGTTTCTGTAACACCTATCACATCATAGTTACCTGTTAGTGCAGTAGCTTCAAGTTCTAGAATTTTGTTTCTGATACTTCTAGCATTTAGATAAATACATTTAATGGTTGTCTTACCTGAGTTGTTGTTCTTGTTTTGATGCGGTCTCCCTTCTGTTTTTTTGTTGATTTCTCCCCCCTTCCTTTCTAGTTTAAATGCTTCCGAACCTGCTCGAGGATCTTTTCTCCAAGTAGACTAGTTCCCTTGTTATTTAAATGCAGTCCATCCCGTCTATACAGATAGTCCTCGTTGTAGAAAGTGGTCCAATGATCAAGATAGGTGAAGCCTTCCCGTGTGCACCACGTCTTCAACCATTGGTTTTGATTTATTATTTCCAGCTGTCCATATGGTCCTTTGCAAGGTGCGGGTAGTATACCAGAAAATACCACAGTTTTGTTTTTCTCTTTTAATTTCCTTCCTAGCTCTCTGAATTTGTTTTGCAGGGATTTTGGTCTGTCTCTTCCAATGTTGTTTGTACCGATGTGGACGACTACTACCGGGTCGTCTCCTGTTCGTTCTAGGAGCCTGTCCACGTTTTCAGTGATGTGCTTGACCGAGGCTCCCGGAAGGCAGCACACTGTTGTAGTAAGGGGGTCCAAACTGCGAACTGAACTTGCTGTGTTTCTCAATATGGAGTCCCCAACAATCATGACCTCCCTTCTTTTTACTGTCTTGTCACCACTGTCAATAGGGTCCTGGATGTTGTTCCTTTCATTCTCTTGTTGTTGGTTCTGCTCATCAAAATTCTGAAGTGACTCAAATCTGTTGGTTGTTTTGATTTCTGGTGGTTGTGTTTGATGAAGTTTCTTTTTTTCCCTGCTTCTGCCTACCTGAACCCAGCTGTTCTGACCTTCTATCTCCCTGGTGGCTTTCAGTCTGTTAGGGGTGATGCAGACTTCCATGAATTGTGGGTGTGCCAGTTCCTCAAGATCCTGTTGCTGTCTCACTTCTTCCAGCTCCATTTCTAGCATGCTTACTAGTTTATGCAAATCCTGGATCGTGCGGCACTTTACGCACACTTGGTTTAGCTCCGCTGGGTTTTCTCGGATTTCCCACATCAAGCAGGTGTCACAGATTACTGGCTTGAAGACCATGTTGAGGTTTTTTTTTTTTTTTAAGTTTAGTTTCTTCTGCAGCCGTCAACCTGCTTTCAAACTGCTTCGAAACTGCTCTGTACTTTTCCACGCCTGTACTTCTCCCACTCGCTGTCGCTTCCACTCGCTGTCGCTGGGAAGACTGCCTCGTTTAACTGCGTTGTTCTGCTGTGCTGTTAGCTCCTCCCCTCGCCCGTGTCTCAAAACGGCGCTGAATTTGAATCAGCTGCTCCGAGTTTCAGCTTGTTTGTTATCAGAAAAACACACGCGGCTGTGTTTCCCCAATGTCCTCTGTTTTCTGATTAAAGCAATTCAAGATGCAATTTCTCCTTTCTGCTTCGAAACTGCTCTGTACTTTTCCACGCCTGTACTTCTCCCACTCGCTGTCGCTTCCACTCGCTGTCGCTGGGAAGACTCATTTCTCTTACCTGAGTCATAGTTGTGCCTTACCCTGCCTCCTTCTGAAAAAAAAACAAAAACAAAAAAAACACTGTAGTATTTTTTCTATACTGAAGAATACCATTACTGTGTTTTCATCGAATTGTCCATGGGGTTAAGATGCTCCACAAGCAACACACAGTGCCCTGCCTCATTGCCTGGGAGATGACAATAAGAAAAGCCCCTCTGTTTGCCTTGAGTCTTGAACTTGAGTTGCCTCAGGGAGGGCTATTTGTAGATTGATATGCTATGCTATGTGGTGATATGTAATAGATGAATCGAACATGGGCTAATAATTTCTGGAACACTGTGTCTGTAGCAATCTTGACGGCATAAATTGTGAGTGCTTAGTAACATTTGTTATACACTCTGATAGCTTAAAGATAAAAATGTTAATTTACAAGTTACTAATGATAATATTTTAGCGCCTTGGTCTGTGCTGAGCTGCACAGGCTGTTCCTCTGAGATGCCTTCGTCTGTGCTGAGTAGCACGGGCTGTTCCTCTGGGATGCCTCTGTCTGTGCTAAGCTGCCCAGGCTGTTCCTCTGGGATGCCTCTGTCTGTGCTGAGCTGCACAGGCTGTTCCTCTGGGATGCCTCTGTCTGTGCTGAGACGCACGGGCTGTTCCTATGGGATGCCTTGGTCTGTGCTCAGCTGCATGGGCTGTTCTTCTGGGATGCCTCTGTCTGTGCTGAGCTGCACGGGCTGTTCCAATGGGATGCCTTGGTCTGTGCTCAGCTGCATAGGCTGTTCTTCTGGGATGCCTCTGTCTGTGCTGAGCTGCACGGGCTGTTCCTCTGGATGCCTCTGTCTGTGCTGAGCTGCACGGGCTGTTCCTCTGGGATGCCTCTGTCTGTGCTGAGCTGCATGGGTTGTTCCTCTGGATGCCTCTGTCTGTGCTGAGCTGCATGGGCTGTTCCCCTGGATGCCTCTGTCTGTGTTGAGCTGCATGGGCTGTTCCTCTGGGATGCCTCTGTCTGTGCTGAGCTGCACGGGCTGTTCCTCTGGGATGCCTCTGTCTGTGCTGAGCTGCACGGGCTGTTCCTCTGGGATGCCTCTGTCTGTGTTGAGCTGCACGGGCTGTTCCTCTGGATGCCTCTGTCTGTGCTGAGCTGCATGGGCTGTTCCTCTGGATGCCTCTGTCTGTGCTGAGCTGCCCAGGCTGTTCCTCTGGATGCCTCTGTCTGTGCTGAGCTGCACAGGCTGTTCCTCTGGGATGCCTCTGTCTGTGCTGAGCTGCACGGGCTGTTCCTCTGGGATGCCTCTGTCTGTGTTGAGCTGCACGGGCTGTTCCTCTGGATGCCTCTGTCTGTGCTGAGCTGCACGGGCTGTTCCTCTGGGATGCCTCTGTCTGTGCTGAGCTGCATGGGCTGTTCCTCTGGATGCCTCTGTCTGTGCTGAGCTGCACGGGCTGTTCCTCTGGATGCCTCTGTCTGTGCTGAGCTGCACGGGCTGTTCCTCTGGATGCCTCTGTCTGTGCTGAGCTGCACGGGCTGTTCCTCTGGATGCCTCTGTCTGTGCTGAGCTGCATGGGCTGTTCCTCTGGATGCCTCTGTCTGTGCTGAGCTGCATGGGCTGTTCCTCTGGATGCCTCTGTCTGTGCTGAGCTGCACGGGCTGTTCCTCTGGATGCCTCTGTCTGTGCTGAGCTGCATGGGCTGTTCCTCTGGATGCCTCTGTCTGTGCTGAGCTGCACGGGCTGTTCCTCTGGATGCCTCTGTCTGTGCTGAGCTGCACGGGCTGTTCCTCTGGGATGCCTCTGTCTGTGCTGAGCTGCATGGGCTGTTCCTCTGGGATGCCTCTGTCTGTGCTGAGCTGCATGGGCTGTTCCTCTGGGATGCCTTTGTCTGTGCTGAGCTGCACGGGCTGTTCCTCTGGATGCCTCTGTCTGTGCTGAGCTGCTGTTCCTCTGGATGCCTCTGTCTGTTGAGCTGCTCTGGGATGCCTCTGTCTGTGCTGAGCTGCATGGGCTGTTCTTCTGGGATGCCTCTGTCTGTGCTGAGCTGCATGGGCTGTTCCTCTGGGATGCCTCTGTCTGTGCTGAGCTGCATGGGCTGTTCCTCTGGGATGCCTCTGTCTGTGCTGAGCTGCACAGGCTGTTCCTCTGGGATGCCTCTGTCTGTGCTGAGCTGCATGGGCTGTTCCTCTGGGATGCCTCTGTCTGTGCTGAGCTGCACGGGCTGTTCCTCTGGGATGCCTCTGTCTGTGCTTAGCTGCCCAGGCTGTTCCTCTGGGATGCCTTCGTCTGTGCTGAGCTGCACAGGCTGTTCCTCTGGGATGCCTCTGTCTGTGCTGAGCTGCACGGGCTGTTCCTCTGGATGCCTCTGTCTGTGCTAAGCTGCCCAGGCTGTTCCTCTGGGATGCCTTCGTCTGTGCTGAGCTGCATGGGCTGTTCCTTTGGATGCCTTTGTCTGTGCTGAGCTGCACGGGCTGTTCCTCTGGGATGCTTGTTGACGCGGTTGAATATTTAAAAGGGGACAGGATTGGATTGCAGTTGCTCCTCCCATCCTGTATTCATGCTAGCCTTTATTGTTTGTTATCTTCCATTGTTCATATTACTCTTTAGCACTCTTTTATGTGATTAATAAAACATTTGGTCTCCATTATTGGGTGGAAGTTAATTACATTTTCTTTTAAGTTTAATTACATTTTATTCCTTCAGCTAATCTCATGCTTTAGTTACCAAAGGTGTATTAACTGCTTATTACATACATAGATTCCAAAGTGCTCTAGAAACAAACTAGGGCTTCATTGTCCCATGTGACCATGCTACTTATGGTCATTGCATATTTTAAGTGCAATTACAGAAAAACAAATTCACGAGAGTTAAAGTTTGTTCTCTTTTTTCAATGTTTCCAGAATCCTGGCTCAGTAGATAATTAAAGGTAGTCTGACATCTTCTTAGTATAAGCCACTTATTGTAGACTTATATTTAAAATACTAGACCTTGCCTCCACCATTGAAAGTGATACAGTATATGATTAATATTAAAAATTTAAATATTGTGATGTCAGTAAACCTGGTTGATTATTGTAAAAACATACTCTTTTGATCTTAAATAACCACTTTCATCCTTGCACTTACAATACAATAGCAGTAAATACCACAGTGAATCCATCCCCATGTTTAGTTTCACATGCTGTGAAATAATACTTTCAAAATCACTTTGCACAAAAAAAAAAACTTTATATCTACAATGTTTCTAATGAAACAAGAGCAGTCTCAATAAAGATTGCCAGTACTATAAAACATTAAAAATATATTTAATGGGTACCATAAAGATTGCCAGTACTATACAACATTAAAATACACAATAATAAACAATTTTGTTTTACTTATCACAAAACTGTTTAGATATGAATGTGTTATATGCAATTGCATGATTAAGAACATAAGAAAGTTTACAAATGAGAGGAGACCATTCAGCCCATCTTGCTTGTTTGGTTGTTAGTAGCTTATTGATCCCAGAATCTCATCAAGCAGCTTCTTGAAGGATCCCAGGGTGTCAGCTTCAACAACATTACTGGGGAGTTGGTTTCAGACTCCCACAAATTTCTTTATAAAAAAGTGCCTCCTATTTTCTGTTCTGAATACCCCTTTATCTAATCTCTATTTGTGACCCCTGCTCCTTGTTTTTTTTTGTTTTTTCAGGTCGAAAAAGTCCCAAGGGTTGACAATATCAATACCTTTTAGAATTTTGAATACTTGAATCAGATCACAATGTAGTCATCTTTGTTAAATACTGAATAGATTCATGTTTTTTAGCCTGTCTGCATATGACATGACTTTTAAACCCAAGATAATTCTGGTTGCACTCTTTCTAGAGCAGCAATATCCTTTTTGTAGCAAGGTGACCAGAACTGAACACAATATCCTAGATGAGGTCTTACTAAGGCATTGTAAAATTTTAACATTACTTTCCTTGATTTAAATATAACACTTTTCACAACATATCTGAACAGAGTCAACATAAACTCCTAGATCTTTTTCATATGTTTCTTCTTCAATTTCAGTATCTCCCATATGGCATTTATAATGTACGTTTTTATTGCCTGCGTGCAGTACCATACACATTTCAATATTAAATGTAATTTGCCATGTGTCTTCCCAGCTCTGAATGCTATCTAGATCATTTTGAATGACTTTTGCTGCTGCAACGATGTTTGCCAGTCTTCCTATGTAAAAAAAAAAGTCCATAAATTCAATGGTAAAAATAAGGTAAATAGTGCAGGTAAAATGCCTTCTCTTATAAAATGACAATTTACCTGAAGTTTAACAGCAAATTACCTTCATAATAAAAAACAAGAAAATATGTTTATTTTTACAGAATGTTTCCTTAAAACAAAAAAAAGGGGTTTTTTACATAAAAAAAAACTTAAAAACAGATATTTTTGTTGTTTTAACGGACCAAATTTATTTAAAAAAAAATTATCTGTAGTTTATAATTAAATACTGTACATATTACATCTAATTATGCTAAAACTGGAATCTCAGAATTCACATTTTTACTGCCTCCTTGATTCTTCTTTTGCTGTTGTAATACTGGAAAAAAAAAAAAACCTTTTGGAACTGGTTTTATTTCTCTATTTCTCTCTTGGCCTTTCTAACTTCCTTTTTTACTCATGTTTGCAGTTCAGTGTTCTCTTTCTGTGTACTTTGTTTTTGGTCCCCCTTTTTTAATTGATCTATTAAACCATTCTGGTCATTTTGTTTTAGATTTTGACTACCTTTGGGACATAATTGTTTAAAAAATCTGGTTCTTTATTATTCAAAATCCATGATGTCAAATCTGAGACTTATAGAGACTTCGGAACAATATATCAACGTTTCGACATTTAGACTTTATCAAGGCAATTAAGGTGATTCAAAACACAATTGCATTTTATACTATATTTTTTAAATGATTATTGGGACATTCCCCAATTGACCACTAAATTTAAGTAAATTGTCCTAAATGCTAAATAATTATCAATACAAAAAATCCCCCATAAAAAAAACTCAATTTAAAAAACCATTTCATTCACAGAAGTCAAGATATTTCATGTTCTAATTAATCAATAAATCCGCACAATTGAACACGTATCCATTTAATTATATTTGTATACATTGTCTTTGGTACAGAATTTTTATTTTAAGTGAAAATTCAAAACCACAGTATTATAAGACAGGGATAGAAAAAACATCATCATACTTCAAATAACTATAAAAAAAGGCTTAAAATCTAATTCATCATTCAAGCCTTTTGGTTTCAAAGTCTCCAAAGTATAAATGCAATAGCTGTCGCTTTTTAGTATTTTTTTTATCCAGATTACCTCCCCTTGAAAACAGTTACCTTCTCTATTCCCGTAAATTGTAATGAGGAGACAGGATGGGCGGATTGAGCAAAATGTAAAGCTGCAGGATAATATGGATCTTTCCTTCTGATAGAACGTTTTATGTTCTGAAATTCTCATGCGGAGTTGCAGAGTTGTTTTACCGACATACATTAAACCGCACAAGCATTTCAGAATATAGATTACATGGGTGGTACTACCATTGATAAATTGACAAATGTGGTATTTCTTGTCTGTGTATGGGTGATGAAACTAATCTGTTTTATGTGTATTATTACAATGAGCACACCTGCCACATCTATAGTTACCAGATGGTGGAGGGGGCAATGTCAAAGACGACACTAATTCCTTTTCTACAGTATGTAAAACTACTTTATCCTTAATGTCTTGCCCTTGCCTAAAAGGGACAATGTTTTATTTTGTTTTAAAAATCTTAGAAAATTGAGTATCTTTTGAAACTATAGAGCAGAATACCCTGAACTGAAAGGCATGACACTTTATGGGGTCATGAGCGAGAGTATAAAATAGGGGCGTAGCAAAGTAATCTGTTCCTTTGTAAATGGTTAGAAAAACAACCTAAAAGGAGTCCCTGCATTTAAAAGAAAAGTGAGTGTTCTGTTAGTTTGTCTTGTAAACGTTGTTTGTTTGTTTCGTCTGTTTTCAAGATTCCTAGCACGATCCGGAGCTGCAGCCGCAGGCCAGCATTAAACCCGGACACCAGCACTTCACTTTCCACTAGGAACTGTCTTTGCACCACAAGCACTTGATTCACGCACCGTAGGAACTGTGTCTGTGTCTTTGTGTTTTGTGGGGGTGATAAAACTGCACTTTTGGTTGCAGGTCAAACTGTATCGCTTCCATCATTTATTATTTACAGGTATTCGCCATAAGGCCCTGGACATTGTAAACCATTTCAATAAACACGATTGCACCTGTTTGTAATTGTGTGTGTGATTTGTACCTGCACTGCACTCACCTGTATCTACTCACCACTTTGCCACAGGGAGATTCTGATTTGTTCTTACATTTTTGTTCTAATAAACTATCCTTATTTGTAGAATCTGCCCTATCCCATGCTCTCTGGACGTATCGTGTACAACACTTTTCCATAAAACACTCTGCCAAAATGCCAGCATGTTTTTGGAAATCAGCATTTGAAGTACAGATTCTCTTAATCCAGGGGAACTGTCCAACAGGAAGATTTGTTTTTAGATGTTTCAGATGTTGACTATTAGCTAATAGTAATATATTTCGATTGGTTGGTTTTCTTTAAGGAACAATGTTTAAGAGCGGAGATATCTTTATAATCAAGATATCTAAATAATGTACTTGCTCTCCACTATATTGACTTGTTTACTGTAGATTACGGTTAACAAAATTTACAAAAGTAAAAAACTCAAGTAACAACAGTTATTCTGATGTCTCTATGAGTCTCGAATTTAACATCATGGATTTTAAATAATTAAGAACCTGATTTTTTAAATGATTCTTCATGATCCCTCAGTTTTTATTGATTTATATTTGCCGGTGGGACACGAAATGAAAGTTTAAGCAGAGATGGTGATGCGCTGATTGACATATGGGGGAAGTTGAAATCCCCCATTAGTATGGCTTCTCCTTTGTTACATGCATTTCTAATGTCATTGTATAACAGATTGTTTTGTTCAGTGCCTGAATTTGGCAGTCTATACCATGCCCCTATTATATGCCCATTGAATTTTTGTCAGTTATTCTGACCAATATTGATTCTGCACTGTTTTTTTCTTACAGATTTAGCATGTATAGTTTTTGATGTATAGTGCTACCCGTCTCTTCTATCCTGCTTGTCTTTCCTATACAGTGCATACTCACTAATATTATATTCGTCTCCATCGCTCTCGGATAACCACGTTTCTGTAACAACTATTTATGTTTGACTAGTGTTGCATAATAAATCATCAGACAATAATTGTCTGAAATTGTTTGTGTTTGTGTATATAAGAACATAAGAAAGGTTACAAATGAGATGGGGCCATTCGGCCCATCTTGCTCGTTTGCTTGTTAGTAGCTTATTGATCCCGAAATCTCATCAAGCTGCTTCTTGAAGGATCTCAGGGTCTCAATATATATATATATATAGCTATATATATATACTATATATATATATATATATATATATATATACTTTAGGACAGATACCGGCCCCAAATAGAGAACCCTATAAAAAGTTCGGGTAAAAAAGAACAGAGAAGTACGTGTCCTTTACTTACTTTTGAATTAATTACCTTATGGAATGGTTCTTATTGTCCTTTGTTGTCTCAGTGACGTCACAAGGAAGAACAGCAGTCCAAATGGACGAAAGAGAAAATCTAAAACGTGGGAAACCATGTTTTTGTACATGAAAAAGGAAAAATTTTAAATTATAAATTATTATATATAGATATATATATATATATATATATATATATAGCTATATATATCTTATCTTTATTGAAGGCTTCCGAGGAAGCTCCTTCGAGTATTAATTGATAGGAACTATCCCACCTCCGTCAAAAAACGAAGTTTTTTGTAAACATATGTACAACATTTGTATACGGTGGCACGTACCCCCATTCAGGGTAAGACTTAGAAGATGCACCTCAGTTCATTTGAGATACTGTATCATATATTTATACTTAATTGACTACGAGATCTCTAGAAACTCCGACACTTTTACAATTGGGTGTGGTTAAGGGTGCCCTAGAGAAATCTCTTTATTAAATACCATAGTACCAGGGTCCCATTCATCCGGTTCTCCAAATATTCTAAAAACTTCTTTATAATAATTTTTATTGACTATGTTATAAAAAACTGTATCACAATAATCTTTTTGACCAAGGAGTCTTACAATCTCCCCTGGAACAGGGTACCGTGGTAGACGTGCACCTCGTCTAGGATTGGATTCTATGTCTTCACGTACCTTTTAATTTTAACCTAAGAATTGAAGACCTTGGAAAACTAAAAGCGGTAACTCGTGGTTTGTTCGGAGGTTTACCATTAGCACCAAACGGACTGGTCCAACTTTTATTCCTTTGCAAATACCAAGGTCTTTCTTTCCTGTTTTAATACAGAAAGAATCTTCATATCATTATGGCCAACATAGAAATTATGGTAATGCCTTGTAGTTGTTTTAATACCCAATATCGCTCACTCAAACGATACTATCCAGGTTTAGCGCATTGCTATGTAAAGGTCCATCTCTCCGCTAATTTCATTTTTTTTGTAGAGAGATTAAAGCTACATCTTCTTAATCTTGGAAAAGTTAGCTTACGAATGCCCTGTCTACGTTGTCATAGTTTCAAACCAAATTCCCCGTACCGACCTTTCGAGTCACCATTTCAAATTTTAAAATTTGGGACTAGCTGGACGTCTAAACCGTGCGATTTAACATCGCTTAAATTGTAGACCAAATTTAGGGAAAGGTCTTTGCTTCCCTTTCCAGATTTTTTTTTATTAAACAGGGTTATACATTTACTCCTCATCCACCTAGTGTATTGATTCCTCTAATACGTCCCTTCACATACTAAGGAAAATTGTTGTCTCTAGAAACTAACATTCCTCAACAGAGCCTTCGTTCCTTGTAGACGGGTCTAGGTCAAAGTTAAATCACATCGTTAATTTTTGATAGCAATGAAATTACTTACTTACGAATTCTACAGATTTGCATTAAGGATTCCTTCGTAAGCAAATTATTTTTTTTAACAGGGACCACCTTCCATATCTTTGACTCTAGGGTGGCAGAATTAAGGGGAAAAAAATAGATTTTGACCAGTTAATCTTATAGCCTGGCCAAGTATAAAAAAAACAAGTGTATGTGGCAGGGACTGATCAATGTCAAATACATAATGTAAAACATCATCTGCATATAGGGATATGGCATTTTTGAATGATCCCATTTCAATAGGGGAGGAAAAGTTCCCTTGTCTAAAAGCTTGGGCCAAAGGCTCAACTGAAAGAGGAAACAATAAGGGGGAAAGAGGACAGCCCTGTCGAGTACCTCTATGAAGGGTAAATGGTGAAGATTGGGCAGAGCTAGCTAATACAGCAGTGGATGGATTGGCATATAGAATACAAATCATATTAATAAATGAAACACCCAGGCCAAAATATTTTAGAACCTGCCACAAATAATCCCACTCTAGTCGATCAAATGCCTTTTCGGCATCTAAAGGTAGCACAGCACTTGGAAAGACCTTGTCCTTAGATCCTTGGATAATATGTAACAGCCAGCCGATATTATCTGAGGCCAGGTGCATCTGGTCCAGATGTATGAAGTTATGAATAAAATTCTCAAGTCGCAGGGCTAAAACTTTAGCAAAGAGCTTAATATCGGAATTCAGTAAGGAAATCGGGCAATAACTTAAAAATTCAAGAGGGTCTTTCCTTTTTTAGTCTTTAGAGCCAAATTTTGGTTTTGGTATAATGAGCCTTTATCAATTATTGAATGTATTGCATCCAGTAATACTGGGCCTAAAAGATCCCAAAATTTGTCTAGTAGTTCTGGGGGAATACAATCAATGTCTGGAGATTT
Organism: Polyodon spathula; assembly: GCF_017654505.1. Taxonomy (NCBI): domain Eukaryota; kingdom Metazoa; phylum Chordata; class Actinopteri; order Acipenseriformes; family Polyodontidae; genus Polyodon; species Polyodon spathula. The sequence continues at coordinate 95,923,742 of NC_054536.1, forward strand.
ACTTTTCTTGATACTCTGAAGGGCATGTTTGAGCTCATGAAGAGAGATTGGGACACCAAGCAAATTGGAATCTTAGAATCCAAAATTCAGGAGATAGTTTTGGAAGATCTAGTTTTTGCAGAAATTGAACACAAGCATTAGTATCTAAAACATTTGCAGACTGATATTAACCAGCGTAAAATGTGTGAAACGTAGAGTTAATTTGGTCAGGTCAGGTCAAAAAGGGTTCAAAATTATTAAGAGCATAAACAGAGACCAAAGCTATTTTATAAACATTAATTGTGGTTAAAACATATGCCATTTTGCCTGTATGATCCTCCTTGGTTCCCTCAATCGAAAGTCTAACCCTATGTCTGAATAGTATAAGTACCCCTTTAGATTCAGTGCTAGCACATGACGCTGCTACTGTAGAGCAGTATGTGATCGGAACACGATGTATATCTATTTTACGTAAATGTGTTTCCTGAAGTATGCAACATCAACCCTTTTCTGATGTAGAAACATTTTACACGCTTATGAGATGATCGAGATGCCAGCCATTACATAAACTAAAGAAGACACAATAGAACAAGAGCAAAACAATATATATATATATATATATATATATATATATATATATATATATATATATATATATATATATAATATATTTCCATTACATGAGAGTAGATGTTAAACCTTCATGCTGATTTGAACTTGGCTCTCGCCAAGGTAAGCACCAACTAAGACGTAGCTTTACAGTAAACTAATGTGATCCATATGTGTCTCCATCCATTTGCATTTCCTTCCATATAATGATGTAGATATCCTTCTGTCTGGTGTTAATGGCTGAAGTGTAATGCTGGCTCCAGGGATCAGCTTATTTGCCTCCATGGAGCATCAGCACACACAACGGCTGCGATGCTGGCTCACGGGATCAACCAGAGTGCGGCCTCCCCAGCGCATCAGCATGACAACCGTCTGGATTGAGCTAAGTAGGGTACATCTCTGGGGTCTTCAAGTGGGCACCTTCCATCCTCAGTGTTTCGTCGACTAGCCCACGACACCTCAAGAGGGCTCGACGGTGATTCTGACGTCCCAGCATCACCCCCCTCCGTCCCCCACTCAACTCAGCCCAGCTTACTTACCTATACATCAGCTTTGCTTTCTTTCTATTGTGCTTGAGATCTCCAGCCAGAATCTTTCCGTCTCAACCACAGCCAGTTGCTGCTCCTCTCTGCTGCTTCAGATAAGTTCTTCACTGTGCGAAGCAACTCTTGGCCACTGAATCCGACGTCTCTGAGAAACCGGGTTGTAGAGTGTACCACAAATCCTCGACAACCCACTTCCACTGGGTAAACCCGGACTCTCCATCCTCGCTGTTCCGCTTCAGTGGCTAGTTGAGCATACCGCAGTTTCTTCCTCTCTTGCTCCTCATCCACAGCATCCTCCCATCGCACTGTTAACTCTACCAGGTGAACAAGGCGTGCTGGCCCAGACCACAAGACAATATCTGGTCGAAGGCTAGTGGTGGCAATCTCAGGTGGAAAAATAAGCTGTTGACCAACATCTGCCAGCATTTTCCAGTCTCTAGCAGCTTCCAGTTGTCCTGGACGAGGATAGGTTTTAACATCTTTTCTTGGTGGTTGCTCTCCTGGGCGGAGGAATGTTGTCTTTTGTGTGTAATGTTTTGATGGAACAGGTGGCAACTTATTGGTCAGGTTACGCTTCCAATGCTAAGGCCAAACATCGCAGCACCTGGTCATGACGCCAAGTAAACCATCCTTGGCTAAGAGCCACCTTACATCCTGTCAAAATGTGCCTTAATGTTGCAGGTGATGAACACAAAGGACATGAGGGATCCTCTCCTACCCAGAGGTTTAGGTTCTGTGGTGATGGAAGAACATCATATGTTGACCTGATGAGGAAACTGATCCTGCTCTGTTCCATTGACCATAGGTCTTGCCAGCCAATCTTGCATTGTTCCACACTCTCCCATCTCATCCATTCTCCCTGCTTGGCCTGGGAAATGGCCTTTATACACCTCATCCTCTCCTCCTGCTTTTGCACCTCGTTGACTACCAGCTTCCTCCTTTGAGCTGGGGCTGCCTTGTGCCATGTAGGAGGAGCTGAACTGAGACCAAGACCCCCTCTTCCATGCTGAACTTGCCCCATGATATCACCAATTCGAAGGGCAGCCTTTGCATCTTCCACAGTTTTCTTTGCCACCCACTTTCTTCCAGTTTTCAACACAGGTGCTGCCTCCCTTACGCATTTGTCGCGTGACTCTACTAATGTCATTTCTAGTCTGACCTTGGCGCACTTAAATTCCTCGTTTAGAGCGGAGACTGGTAGCTGCAGTATTCCTTTACCATAAAGTCCCACTCTGCTGAGGCAGCGTGGAACTCCCAACCATTTCCTGATGTATGAACTGATTAAAGCTTCCAGCTTCTCTACTGTTGTCAAAGAAACCTCGTACACAGTCAGTGGCCACAGCAACCTCGTCAGTAGACCATACTGAAAGCACCAGAGTTTTAGTTTGCCTGGTAGAGCGCAGCTGTCTATGCTCTTCAACCCTTCCACTGCTTGTTGTCTAACTTCTCCCACATGAACTGTGTCCTTTAGATCCCCGTCGTACCATCTCCCAAGACTCTTCACTGGCTTCTCAGAGACTGTTGGTATTGCCTCACCATTAATGAAGAATGTTTTATCTACTACTTTGCCTTTAATTATAGAGATGCTCCTTGATTTAGTGGGCTTGAATTGCATTCGTGCCCATTCAATGTTATTAGTTCATTTACCCAATAACCTATTAGTGCAGGCTGCTGTTGTAGTCATGGTTGTCATGTCATCCATGTATGCTCGAATTGGTGGTAGTCGCATTCCAGAAGCCAAGCGCTCTCCTCCTACTACCCATTTTGATGCCCTAATAATTACTTCCATTGCCATGGTAAAAGCCAGTGGTGAAATGGTGCATCCTGCCATTATTCCAACTTCTAGGCATTGCCATGTAGTGCTGAATTCTGAAGTTGAAAAACTAAATTGCAAATCTCCAAAGTAGGCTTTCACTAAATTTGTTATTGTCGTCAGTACAGAAAAAATCAAATGCTGCCCAAAGAAGTTCATGTGGCACTGAACCATATGCATTAGCCAAATCCAGGAATGTCACATGGAGCTCCTTCCTCTCCTTTTTTGCTGATTGAATTTGTTGCCAGATCACGCTGATGTGTTCTAAGCATCCTGGGAAACCTGGAATGCCCGCTTTTTGTATTGAAGTGTCAGTGAAGCAGTTCTTTAATAGGTAGGTTGACAATCTCTGAGCAATAATGCTGAAGAAAATCTTGCCTTCTGCATTTAATAGGGAAATAGGACGAAACTGACCGATGCTTGTACAATCCTTTTCTTTTGGTTTAAAGACTCCACCTGCTTGGCTCCATGATCTTGGTACAACCTGTTTTTCCCATGCCACTTTCATCAATTTCAACAGAATTCGTAGAACTCCTGAAGCAATCTTGTACACTTGGTACGGAACTCCATTAGGTCCTGGTGATGATGAAGCCCTTGCTTTTTTCACAGCTTGCTCTACTTCTTTCCACTTAGGTGCACGGTCCTCCATTTGGTATTCTGGTGGATTGATAGGTGGGATGTCTGAAGGAATTGACATAGGCTCCTGCCTTTTTGAATCTGTATGTGTTTCCTCCAAATATCTCTCCAGCTTAACCTTAGATGCTTTTAGTGTGCCATTCTTCTCACTGGTGAATAACTTCTTTACAAATTTGAATGGATCTTTATAAAAGTTAGCTCTCGCATGCTCTTTCTTTTTGTAGACTTCCGTAGGCGCTCAGCTCTGCGCAATGTTGCAAGCTTATCTTTTATGACCTTTGTAAGAGATAGAGTCCCTCCTTCTGACTTTGTTCTGCTCTTCTCCATTGCTTCCTCAGCTGTCTCCTTTCTCTAACTAAGTGTTCAATCTCCTGCTGCCGTCTAGACTTTCCAGGAATAGTTTGTACTTTTTCCTTCCTTTTTTCAACTCCAAACCTCTCACTTCCATATGTGTAGATGATGTCCCCAAATTTATCCAGCTTCTTTTCAACTGTTCCACTTAACCTTTCCAATGCAAAGCAGAGGTCTGTATTTACTGTGTCCCACACAGTTTTTTCACAAGCTCTTGGCCATTTAACTCCAGGCTTGTGCCCGTTGAGGTTCTTTTCTCTCTTATGCTGGTTTGTCTGATCGGGTTCACAAGGATCATTAGGTTCATCACTAACTGTGTCCATGCAAGTCCTCCTCACGTCTATATATACCTCAAGATAAATAAGATTGCTAGCTGTACTGAAAATTCTCTCATTACAGACATAGGTCAAAAATCCCTGCAGGTTGTTCATCTCTCCCACCCAAACAGCAAAATGACAATACACAAAAATCGAACCTTAAAGTAACCTCCCCCCAATCCTCATTCCCACCCTAAACCCCATGGTAAGGTGGGGGATTCTGTTTCAGGCTCCTCTCCTTCCCATAGCCCTCCCTTTGTAGGATCCGTGGCACTCATGATGTAACAGCCAGCAGCTAAGACACCACAACCCACCCCCAAAATAGTTCAGTGGCTTATACAAATCAAAGTAAACATCCAAAAAGAAACTATATATATATATATATATATATATATATATATATATATATATATATATATATATATATATATATATATATATACAGTACTGTGCAAAAGTTTTAGGCAGGTGTGAAAAAATGCTGTAAAGTAAGAATGCTTTCAAAAATAGACATGTTAATAGATTATATTTATCAATTAACTAAATGCAAAGTGAGTGAACAGAAGAAAAATCTACATCAAATCAATATTTGGTGTGACCACCCTTTGCCTTCAAAATAGCATCAATTCTTCTAGGTACACTTGCACACAGTCTTTGAAGGAACTTGGAAGGTAGGTTGGCCCAAACATCTTGGAGAACTAACCACAGTTCTTCTGTGGATTTAGGCAGACTCAGTTGCTTCTCTCTCTTCATGTAATCCCAGACAGACACAATGATGTTGAGATCAGGACTCTATGGGGACTCCTTGTTCTTCTTTACGCTGAAGATAATTCTTAATGACTTTCGCTATATGTTTGGGGTCGTTGTCATGCTGCAGAATAAATTTGGGGCCAATCAGATGCCTCCCTGACGGTATTGCATGATGGATAAGTATCTGCCTGTATTTCTCAGCATTGAGGAGACCATTAATTCTGACCAAATCCCCAACTCCATTTGCAGAAATGCAGCCCCAAACTTGCAAGGAACCTCCACCATGCTTCACTGTTGCCTGCAGACACTCATTCGTGTACCGCTCTCCAGCCCTTCGGCGAACAAACTGCCTTCTGCTACAGCCAAATATTTCAAATTTTGACTCATCAGTCCAGAGCACCTGCTGCCATTTTCCGGTTCCTGTGTTTTCGTGCATAGTTGAGTCGCTTGGCCTTGTTTCCACGTCAGAGGTATGGCTTTTTGGCTGCAAGTCTTCCATGAAGGCCACTTCTGACCAGACTTCTCTGGACAGTAGATGGGTGCACCAGGGTCCAGTACTGTATGTATATATAAAAGATTCCCCCATGTGCAAAAATAGTAAATGAAGCCACAAAAACAACAGTTGAAAATCTCGCTTAAATGCTCAAAGAATAGATAAATAAATAATAAAAAAAGGCGCTGAGAGTCTGAGGTTCATACATGTACTGTACCGTTGATAGTCCTCCATAAGTGCCGCTGTATACCGTAACCAAAACCCAGTACCATTTGGGCAAATCAAGTCCTTGTTCAAGCAGAAAAACTAAAGCTAAAAGAAAGAAAGATAAAATAACCCTGATAATGTACAGTGTGAGTAACTAACACCCATAGAAAAAAGGGGGTTCATTAATAATAATAATAATAATAATAATAATAATAATAATAATAATAATAATAATAATATTTATTAGAGGTATTTTGCCTTTAAGCAGTAGGACATAGTACTTATTTATTTCACAATATGCTTTGGTCTCCACTCCATGTGTCCCCTCTCAGAGAAGGACCTGCCGATTAGAGCCGTTGTCTGCGGTACCATTTTCACTCTGACCCCGATGATTGCGCCACTGGGCCCACGTTGGATCTCAGAAAATCTTCTTACCTCTTGTACAGAAGTAAAGGAGTTCTGGGTATTGTTGTGTTGCACTCTTAGGGTATCTGGATAAATCAGGAAGGAATGCACACCAGCATCCCTTACTTCATTAGACGCTCTACAGAGCTGAGATGTGGCAGGACTGTAATCCGCAAAGAGGCGCAGAGTTTTGCCACCATGTTCACGAATCGGGTTACCTTTCCTGCTTTCCTGTACAATGAGCTGCCGGTCGGCGTAGCGAAGTAGCTTGAAAAGAAAAACTCTGAGTTTGTTACCGTCACCTGCAGAGTGTCCATTATAGATCTTGTGCCCTCTTTCAATTTCAAACTTCCATTGGGAGAAAGCAGGAAACCATTTAGGAAAAAGCCGACAGTGTCATTGCCGTCATTCATGTCTTCCAGGTCTGCCAATTTACGCTACATGCTTTTGAGGCATGTAATGCAGTTATTGACTGCTTTCTTTTGTTCTCCCAACTCACCTCGCACAAAGTCAACCTTTGAAACTAATTGCTGAACAGTTGCCACATGAGCATGCAGGTAGGTTTTCAAAGTATTAATCATAGTCAGGTGTTCATGCAGACTACTTTTAATGTCAAGGACAGCATTAGTCACAGTTGTTGTAATAAAGGCGGCAGTCTCTTTCTGATGTTGCTCTAACTAACAGTAGTGAAATGGCGTTCGCAATCTTGTTCTGATCCGAGGGAGTGGAATCTCTAAATTTTTTCATGAGTGGAGACACTGTAGGTGACAAACCTGTCGCCTTTCGGGTTACAGACATTCCAGAAAGTGAAGGCTTTCAGAATCATAAAAAGAAGAAAGTGTGTGCTGGAGGGGATACCAAAACTGACAGAAGAGGAAACAGGCAAGTACTGCAATCGACCATCTCAGCCTGCAGGTCACGTGATCGCCTGTGTTAAGAAGTTTTTTGTTCTTCTTTTTAAGAAGTGTTTAATTAACAGTCAAACTTGCTTGTGTCAGACTTGTTAGAAAGTCTGTAACAAAATCTTTGATTGTTATAGTCGAAACGTTGTAGATGTGATCAGTCCAGCATCATGCAGGGATGGAGCAGTCCAGAAACAAAACACAGCATTTTGCACAGTATAAAACTGATATGATTTTGTAAATAAAAGTATTTTCATTTTGGCTTTATTGTTTTGTTAAAGATTTCACATGTGGCAATGCTGAGCTACAATTACTGCATGGTAATGGTCATTGCTAGTACTGTGATCATTCCACTGTGTTATGTTGTGAGTTTTAAAACTGAGAGAGCAAATGCCTATAGTGAAAGTTTATCGGTACCATAAAATTAAGGACCATACAAGAACAATAAATATTGTCTGATCAGAGGCCTTCTTTGTTGTTCTCCAAGTTGCTGTAATTACATTGTAGATGTTACAACAAGCTTCTGTAAATGATACACTGTTTTAGCATGCATATTTAATTAAGTAAACAAGTACCACAGACAAGAGGAAGGGGGTCGTGGCTCAAAAAGTTTGAGAATCACTGGTCTAACACACATTTACAATAACACAAAAAATACATGCAGTTTCACTCCACTGGAATTAACTCCAAATAGCCTTTGGTATAATGCAATTAGTATTAATATTAAAAATACAGATGCAGTGCAATTAACTACATTCATATAACAAAATCACCTGATCTGTCGATATGGCCAGTGATTAAAACAACGTGAAACAGTTCTTTTTTTTCTAGACAACACAGGTAATAGAATTAAACTGAAAGAATCATGAATATAGCCATGTACCAACATTAAATACCCTATCTCAAAAGTGTGTAGTTTGCCAATAAATTTAGCATAGTGTTTAAATAACCTTGCAAATCTGATTCTGAATTCACTACCTGAAATGATTTCTGGGATATGAAGACTTGAGAGTGTGGCAGCGGCCTGATAAAATGCCTGCATCAAAAGGGTACATTTCTCAATCAACTCAAATTATTTTGATGCTAAAAACAATAAAAAGAAAAAAAAATGAATACAGCATTATAGGGAAAACTGTTTCAAAAAGCTTAGCTCAAAATGTAATGCTTTTCTATAATGACAGCTTTGTAAATACATGCTCAACCAGGTAAAGTGAAACAGTGTGCATATTGCTCGGACAAGGTGAATTTCTCGTTCGAGTAAAGGAATTATTTATGACAATTTGACAAACAACTGTGGTTTATTTATACTATACAAGAAGCAATGAAGCTACAGCTAGCTATTACACAACTGCTGTCAGTCTCATTCCTATTGCAAATGTAACAGGCAGAGCTCTGTGTTCATATTAAAATATATTATGTGGCACCCTTCCTCCATTTAGTGGTTTCTAATGACACTAGGTACCTAAACATGATGAAAAGGGTTTCTTCCTGAATGGAGAGATGAGCCTTCATTTAAAGGGGTGTTGTGTGGAGATCCTCTGACTGGTGTCCACAATGTGGTACTCTTTTGTGTGGATACACCTTTTCATATTCATTTGGTAATGTGACAGATCTACCGTACAGGTACCAACATGGATATATACATTAGACACAGTGAGATAAAAGATTAACAAGCACTCTCATTCTGGGATGACTATGAATAAAAGAACTACACTCTCTCAAACACATTTTCATCAAAGGCATTTTTACATCTGGCATTTGTTCATTGTAAATAGGAACAAAGGTGTTGGTTGTGTATCTTCTATTGTGTCTAAATGACTCAGTACTCAGACTGTAGCAGATCTGAACACTCATTCTCTGGCTAAGAGGCTGATGCAACAAGCATTCTACATAATAGTGGGGTTTACATAAGACTCCAGTCTGCCATTTGTAATGCTAAAATATTCATGTGTTTGAGTGAACATTCATTACAGGGCCCCGCAAAGACAAATATGAGTCATGTTTATTTTATTTTTTCTCTTCTTCTTAATGCTTGTCATTTCAGGTTTAACTTAAGTGTTGTATTACAGTACAGGACTGAGTGATACATGCAGAGGATACAACGCTTTCAGTATTTTCAGCTTCCTTGTTTATGGTAAATTGGTTATAACTGATCAGTTGTTTTTGAAGGCTTATTTTGTATTCATAGATGTATTGTGTACCGATATGTATACATTTTTAAAGTATTTATTCATTGGCACTCAAATGGTTGCACCTGGCTGTGCATATGAGTACCGGCACTTTTTTGTTGCAAATTTCACCCCTGATAAGGACATTTCCATATGTTAGGATGCAAGTTAGAATTAAATGGCTGTCTCCGAGCTGTCAACAGCAACAAAAGCAGATCAATTTTTAGGTGGTCAATCATTAATTATAGAAGCTCTGGAAATTATATTTACACTGCTTGGGAAAATATAACCAGTTGTCTATCTGTTTGCCTTTTCAGGTGTTGTATTTATGTCCTAATTCCATCCACTTACAGATTCCACGGTCATTCCTGTAGTTCACATTTTTATTGTATTTTTCTCCAGATGTTGAAGTGAGAATTCTTGTCTTGGGTCACCGTTTGCTTACCCTCTGATTGCTTTCACCCTGTCTGACACCATGGCTCTTGACAGATAAGCACAAGTGCTAAATAATGGAATTGTTCTTCCAGGGAGCACAGTGGTAACGGAGTGTAGATCTGATTGAAAACCAGCAGGGTTAGGTCACAACTCCTCCACCCGCAGTTTATTTTATAGCTGAATTCATGTTGAATCAGGCTAAACTGTGACATATTATCAGATGTTCAATGGAGTACGTGTCTCTGTCTAGAATATGTATGCTATACATCAGTTCTTGTGACCATTAATGGCACTGCCACACCTGTGTATTTGTGAAAGGCAGTCGCCTGAACAGCAGCTTAAAAATGAATTGAAAAGAGGTAGGGTTATTAGAGAGATAACCAAAGGGCTGTCAGTCCTACAGTTTCTCATGTAGGGCCTCTAACTCTTCCTTGACTGTCCTAGTGAAGTACAGTACTAACCGTTTTCTTTACTAGAAATTAGTACTACATTGAGAGTTGAATTCTGACAGCACCAGTGGCAGAAAGACTAGCTTTTTCAGCACTGATGTTGCTGTTACAATATAATCAAAAGGTAGAAGCCTAGTGTGGTTGTGCCTTTTATCTTTAGGTCATGATCTTACCTGCCTTGTTCTTTCAAGTGCTTCTTATTTGTCCTTCGCCTCAAGCAGAGCTGTACACACTGTACTTTAGTTCAATCTCTGTTATTTTCATCATATTGTATCATCATATCGCATCTGGCCCTGGTACACCACATCGGAGAACCATGCCAACACCTTATCTGGTGCCTCCCAGTGGCTATCCAGCTTGGGGCTCCTCCCTTTCTTCCTCTTAGGGCAGTGCACCCACAAGAGCTCCTCTGGTTTAAAATCCCGTCCCCGACTCCAGACGTCGTACACCCACTTCTGCCGCATGCCAACCCCCTTGAGATGGTCCCTCACGAACTAGTGAACCCTGTTGAGTCAGTCCTAGAGCTGCTATGTTTTCCTTCAAAACCAAGCCTTTTATGTCAAATATGACTTTCATTAGGCAGACTATGCACACAAAGAGGCTGATATTCCTTTTTTTTTTCCCGCTGCTGATATAATTCATGCAATAGAGAGTTCAATAAACTCTTTAATACTGCATAATGTGTGCTAGAGTGCATACAAATATATAGATTCTGTTAAAGTGAACGATTGTTGCTATAGAATATGCTTTTTGTTTTTAACTATTAGTAGCCATATTCTTGAGTCTTCTGGAGAATTTAATCAGGATTCCTAGCACTCTACTGTAAAAGAATGAATAGAACCTCTAACAGCTAAAAAGCACCTTGACTACACAAGTGGACTAAACTCAGAGCAAGGCAATGCCTCCCCTACACACTGCAGTGGGAGGTTGGTGCAATCCAGGCTATTGTCCGACCAGTGGAACCAGTGACACGCATCCCTTCAGGCATGCTAAACATTTACACTGGTATGATATCTGCTCACACATAGAGGTAATACATTCTGTTCTGTTGTTTTTAAATCAATATTACTAATTGAACAACAGCATAAGGGGACCTTTGAGATAAAGGCCTAACGCTTTCAAATACTGGCTTCATTTGCAGTACTCAGCTGTATTCTATGATTCTCTCAGTCAAACTTCAATGGGAGTATTGTATCAAAAATAAATAATTAACCCTTCCAGACCATTTGTTTTATAAAGCTGTCGCCAACACAGTGTCAAAGCTGCAAATCTCAGATATTATTTAAGGTATAACTTCATACTGACAGCGTTGTACAAACCTCTGTCCTAATATGATACCATATTGATGACTTGCTTTTTTTCTGTCTAGAGAGAGTAGACTTTGAGTTTGTGTCTTGCTATTTGTTACACAACTGTATTTATACTTAAGTTCTGTGTCAGATTTTGTAACAAATTTGTACATTGTTTTAAAGGGCACATAGGGACCTTTTTGTTTTATTGTGTTACATGTTCCCAAGAGTTTCCACAACTGTTTACGTAAGGTGTGTGTATTTTTTTTATTTTATTTTATTTATTTTTTTTATATTTTGACCAGTTTTTTAAACTTTTAAATTGCATTCCTTGCCTCAAGATGGCTTCACATGTACCCGCATGGACCTCTCAGAACTACATTTCCCATCATCTGCCTGCTCATTGGTAAATCCATCTCAGTTACACATGTGAGCAGGAGGATGATGGAAAATGTAGTTCTAAGAGATACACGTGAAGCCATCTTGAGGCAGGGAATGCAATTTAAAAGTTTTTAAAAAGTGGCCAAAATGTGAAAAAAAACTGTTTTAAAAATTAAACATACACACACCTTATGTAAACAGTGTAGCAACACATGAGAAACACAATAAAATAAAAAGGTCCTTAATTACCCTTTAACCTCTGGCCATATTAAAGATACAGACCACATGCTTTGTTTTAACATAATGTCTTTGTAGTTGGTACACAAGCTGTATTCTATTCTACATTTGCATTCTAGGTGTTGTCCAGTGAACATTAGCCAGCTCAGTGTCACACTGTTTTAACCTCTGGACATATCAATGATTCAGGTCTTTTCCATTTTGCTTCATGTTAAAAAATCTGTTTGATATGATTTGACACTGCCCTCAGATTATGCCCCAGGAATGATTTTTTGTTGTTCACAAACACGCCTGTTTCAGTCTTGTATATCGTGTTCTCTGAACTGAAGGGATGGTAAGTTCACCGTCAGACGAGCCACACTTCTATTTATAAAGGATGATGAAATTATAATTATTTGACTCTTTCCATTTGTTGGCTTCAGTGTGATACTCTGCAGCTGTTTTTAGAAAATATGCTATTTTCATGCTTTAATAACTGAAGTGTGAGGAGCGAATATAAGGTTAAAGTTTGTTTGTTTTGTTTTTGTGTCACCTGTCTGCATCTGTGTGCCTTGCTATTCATGCATTTGAATATCTATACCTGTTTATGTTGATCTGTCTCCATATCTGTTAACAGTGGTCCCTGTCTCAAGTCTGGTTGTAATGGTTTCAATCACAAATCTATTGTTATCCTCTACTGTTTATGCAGTTCATAGCTATACCATTTATCGTGAGTCAAGGCATTGACAGACTTCTAATTGAAATGTTTTGTTTTTCTTTTTATCTATCTTACTACTTCATCTATTTATAACAAAATGGCAGGGTGGGGATAAGGACTGGATTTCAAGGATACAACCCAATTAAGATATGGTAAAAGAACAAGAGAAAGATGCATTTTCATAAAATAATATCATTACTGTGGTTTATCTGCCTTTTTTTATATGTACACACAAGTAAAAACTCATGTTTAACTTATTAAACTCTTCAAAATGTTTTAGAAATGGGGGCATTGTACAAAAAAAAAAAAACACCTCACTGTTCTGATTTCCATTTATTACAGTTCTCAGAACAGAAAATACTAGAATCACAAACAAAACATTGATCATTATACTTAACATGTACCTTGCAAGTTGGGCCTGTGTTTCAAAAGCGTGAAGCACACCTCCATCTGTATCCCTATTCTGACTCGCTTACCAAAATCTGAAGCAGCACTTTGTTGATCCTGCTTTTATAATGTTAATCCCTACTGTCCCACACATCACTTGCCATTTTAGAAACTTTCATGCAAATCCTGGCAATGTGGTAAATCGGTGCAAGGAAAAACACGTTATAAGAATTATTTCAAATATTTATCAACTTTGTAATTTATGGAAAACGCTGACAGTGAGTTTTGTTTCTTTGAACACATCACAGAAATACAATGAATCTTGGTTGTAAATCTCCCTCCTGACCTGTGAGGGCACTAAGCGGAGAGAACAGAGTTCTTTGGACAGACTGGTCTGACAGTTCTTTCCCTGGGTCGGGAAGTCGGTCAGTCTAAAAGAAGACGAGACTCCGTTGTAAGAACGTATTGACTCGGAAGGGAAACGACGTAGCAGCCGCAAATTGGAGAGTGGTTTCGCTCATTTACCAAGGGGTCATGCATGACAACATAAAAGGGGACAGAGAATCGTAATCTGTTCCTTCGCTTTGGTTTGTGTTATTGAACAGAGAAGGACTGTGAGAGACCTTGTAAACCCTGCTTCAGTATCATGAGTGTTTTCTTTGTTTGTCTTTGTGTTTTTTGTCTTGTTTATAAAAGCACTAGATGGCCAATACAATTCTGGAGCTGTCACCAAGGGCCAGTACTAGCCGAAAGAACACTGCACTACTGTCACAAAAGAAACTATCACCCACCACGAGCACTACTGCACACACCCAGGTCTGGTGACCCTGTTGGTATTATTGTGGGGCAGATACGTATTGTTTATTGTTTATTGTTTAGGGTTGTAATGATTGATCCCTACTGGCCGAATAGGCACAGTGTAAGTGTAGATAAAAGACATGACTACAAACCCCACTAGGGGAATTCTACTTTAACGATACAAAAATAATAATTACAGGGTCTAGAAGCCCATTATTGTATAGACATTGCTGGGAAATTACTGTTTATTGGTCACCAGACCTGACACCCTGGGATCCTTCAAGAAGCTGCTTGATGAGATTCTGGGATCAATAAGCTACTAACAACCAAACGAGCAAGATGGGCTGAATGGCCTCCTCTCGTTTGTAAACTTTCTTATGTTCTTTCTTATAAAAATAAAGCACACTTTCCAAACTGGATTACAAGGCTCTGTTTGCTTCTTCATACATTGCATCACTCCTGCACCTTTGTCACAGTACAACATTTACTTTCCCACCTTTATATAAGTTCAATCGGACGGTTTTCATCTGCATGTACCTCTAAAAAAAGGCTTAAAAAAACCTCAGTGATGCTATTACTTTGTGTATTGCGAAGAAACCAGAATGGCAGGGATTAATAACAACGTCTACTTTCTGTGTCTATACACACAAGAAACATGTATACCTTTAACTACTGTGTGACAGGAAAAGCAGGGCCTTCACAACCTACTACTACATAGGTATACTACATACTACATACTAGTTTACATATAACCCTATGATATAACAGCAGTGCAAATCATTATACTTTTATTAGATTTAGCTGAGAATTGTGTAGCATTTGACTGGAACAAGAACGTGAAAGTAGTTTTACTATTTATTTAACTTCAGTACATTGGTAATATATTTAGCTTAGGTAATGTATTCATTTATATCAATTTATATGATTGATTAGTCTATTACATTTCACTTGTTGTCAGAACAATAATAATAATAAAAAAAAGAAACTCTATTAGAACATTTGATTTTTGTCTTCAGAATATTATTATTAGAAGGGCTTGGGAAGTCAGATCCGGTAAGTAGAGCTGAGGGGTGGCTATATTTTTAAATGAGAAACAGTTTAGTTTTATTCTAGATATAAATGACAAAAAATAGAAGTGCATGTGTGTATATTTTCTTCATTTTTCATATGATCTACTTTGCATTTTTATGACATTTACTGTATGTACCAATGTGGCCACCAGTAAGTGTTCTGGCCACAATCTGAGGTCACCAAAATCTTTAGTTTGAGAACCACTGATCTATATAGCTATATTAAAAGCATATTTTATTAGATTTGCAGTGTTGACTAGGAAATCTGCTTTTTAAAATTCTCCTGAAAAGACTTCTTGAAGCCGATTGCCAGAAAGTGTGTGGGGGAAGAAAATCAGTCTATGATGAAATATCAATTTAATAAGGTATGTGCAGCGCTGACAGAATTCCAGCACATTTCCACATGCTTTGAGAAGCCTTTTCAGAAACTTGTTTTTTCTGTAATAGTTCATGGTAATGAATCTAAACACAAATACAACAAAGAAGAAATTAGAATATATTAGCATATATAAGTAATAAGTACAAATAATTAAATAACAGGAGTATCTGTTCTAATCCAAGGCTATCAGTGTGGCATGGCCAGGTCCTGTTGTAGGTGACCACCCAGGGTCTGGGGATGATTTCAAAGAATACTGTGGAACTTAAAATATCAAGTATAATTTGTTCATAGCACAATTCTTTTTATAACCTCACACCTTTTTTATCTTGAATATCTTGAAACAAAACCCCCTCTCTACAGCAGTTACCTCATAGTGTAATATTTCTTAATGCTTGACATTTCATGTTTAACTTAAGTGTTCTATTACAGTACATGACTGAGTGATACATGCAGAGGATACAATGCTTTCAGTATTTTCAGCTTCCTTGTTTATGGAAGTTGGTTATACTTCCATCCATTATCATTAACCGTTTAATCCTTTACAGGGTGGCGGTGAGCCGGAGCCTAACCCAGCAGACACAGGGGAGCAAGGCAGGACTACACCCTGGACGGGACGCCAGTCCGTCGCAGGGCACCACCCTCACACAAACACTCACACACAGGGAAATTTAGAATGACCAATCAACCTGATCAGCATGTCTTTGGACTGTGGGAGGAAACCGGAGTACCTGGAGAAAACCCATGCAGACACGGAGATGTGGGGAAAATTAATGATTGAATGTAATTTATCATTTTACTAATACAGATGGTTGGAATGTATCTGTGTTTTGATTTCCCCCCCTTTTCAATTCCTCTCCTCTACAGACACAGCTGCAGACTAGCTTTAAGGTTTAAAGAACTTTGTATAAACAATGAAAGGCCAAAGGGACAGAAGACCATGATGTCTCTGCTCATTCATTTGTATTGAAAATGTCCATACAAGTGATTTGCTGACCAGTAAGGGCAGGTAACCATTTACTTCATAGTTCAATTCAGCCCCTTGTTATTCAGCTACCCCGTGCATATCTTTATTGAAAGGAATGGGTAGCAGGGACTTTGGAAATGATTAACCCAGATACCTTTTCTATTGGTTATAAGCACATTTTAATAAATTTATCTTTTAAAATTTAAACCGATTGCCACTATTGATCTTCTCTCTTAAGCCCAATGTAGTTGCTGTCTTCTAATTACAGCCTGTTTTACAACATTGATTGCACCCAACACTTCCCTTACAGATTAAAAGTACACTGAGAAGCTGAGAGACAGTTGGGTCAGTAATAGGCACCACCCCATATCAGAGGACACTTGGTGCTGATGTCAGCTTTTAAAATGCAATCTGAAAAACATAAGCTTACATTCATTCAGGTCAATTCAAATGCAGTTAGTGCAAAAGCAATACATTCACAACATCTCTGTGTAAGCATACTGGTGTATAGTCATTTATCCACAATCAATATAGAAAATTAAATATGATTCAACTTGAGCAGGAGCCTCAGCTATTTTCCCCACAGTCAGAATTTTAACACATCATACAATTTTTTAATTTACCAGGTAATAGTGCAATTTCATTTTGCTTTCTTTTTTGCTGCATGAGAATAGTATTGCTGTATCCAAGCAGCAAGAGCAACATATTTCATTTGTAAGTCATTTTTAGTTCCATTTTTTAAGCATACTTAGCTTCTAGTGTTTGTAAGCAACAGCAGCCTGGTCAACAGCTGCAAATTAATTACACAAGTAAAATATTGGAAAAGGTCTGCAGTACCAGCTTGTTAAATATATCAAGTGTAGTAAACAGAATTTGGCAATGCTAAATTGCCTAGTGAATGATTTATTATGTATAGTATGACTTCACACACACATTTAAGGCAGCGTTATGTCTTTCTTCAAATGAGTTAGTGCTGGATTAGTGAACTCAGGCTTTGGAAGCAGGGTGGTTCATGTGATGTGTTCATAGCTTGCTCAGGATCACAAACAGTGAGTCAGTGACTGCTGCAGGGTCATTTCCAATAGGACCCTGGTTGGTTTATGTCTCATCCAAAGGACGGAGCACAAGGAGGTTAAGTGACTTGCTCAGGGTCACAAACAGTGAGTCAGTGGTTGAGCTGGGATTTGAACCTGGAAAGTCCTGGTAACAAGCCCCACTGGACCACCAAGCTCTCATGAGCCAGAAACTTTATTGGGCATGTTACCATTTTTTTTTAAATATTTGTTATAGTTTAATAATCAGGAATGTGTTTAATAATTGTTCAGTTTCCAAAAAGCTTCTGATTCAGAGAACTGCCATTTGACAGACTATGAAAAGTGACCATACTTACAGAAACACATACATCACACAAGCACCGTAGAGTTATTATCAGATAGAGACTGTAATGGGGAGTGGGACAAAACAAGCTCTCAGAATTATCAGAACATTACATTTTAAGGTCTCCTCTAGCTAAAGAATAGTCCTACAAAGCACACAGTCCAAGCAGTGGCTGAATGTGAAAACATGTTTCCAAACCTCCCTGTTAAAAATCCTTTGGAATGAATGATTGCATGAGTGAGCTGAGAAATAAATGAACGCATGAAGGAAGAAATGAATTAACTAACTGGGTAAGCAGTACTATCACTCTGCATTTACTTGTTCTGCTGTCATTAGTGGGGACATATCAGCTAAAAAAATGATTTGCAGTATCTGTATTTTTCAAATTAATACAGCTGATAAGCTCATATATAAAAAGTATTGTGCATTTTATGATCACAGTATGACATTTTCTACAGTGTTTCTACATACCCTAAGGTTTATTTTCAGATAGGGCGCCATCTCATATTCCATCTCTGATTACCTTAAGAGGTCATCTGTGTCCTTGAACACTATTTTTCACATGACAAATCACTGTTGTTTTGAACTCTGTTGACCTTGAGAGGCCAATGACCACAGTCAGGGCTCCAATATGCTGTCTGATTGAGAAGTTGTAATAAACGCCACAAATAAAATAATTAGAAATTTGGTGTCTATGCATACAATAGATGTCACACAGATACCTATTTGATGCAAAGATCTAAAGAACTGGTCGGTATGAGAAATGATCTGAATGCTAGCTTAGTGCTAACGTTCTCCAGTACGTTCTCCATTTCCGGTATATACCTGAACACATTGGTTTCTCTTGAGTGTGACAGCATGGATCTTCAGTGCAATGTAGAGTGGAAGTGGTGTTTCGCGGTCATGGTTGTGGCGAACTGTACCAGAGGAATCCTCAGCTCATGCATGTTTCACACTGTTGAACATCATGAGCTGAGATATAGAGAGATCTGCTGTTGTTCTGGTTGTTGTGACAACATGAGTTTGATGTTTAATGTTTGGACCCTCCTGTATCATGGTACCCTTGCTTGAATGACCAATCAAATCTAAATTTTCTGTTAAACATTTCTCTGCGCATGCCTCCTGTGCTTGTGCCAAATGCATTGCATCACTATCATGGTCATAGGCCTCCCTAAGAGCACTGCCAATGTCATCATTAAAAGAGAGAAGTACACCTCTCCCCTGTGAATGTGCCCTTAGATCAGGAAACACAGATAGTAATCTGATTTTCAGTCTTGTGTGAATCCAGTCCTCAACATCAGCACCCAACTGTTCAAGATGGACCTTTCATTTGTGCCAGATCAGCTAACTAGAAGACTGGGGAAGCACACTCCTCCATGAGGAAGTCTTCCATGCAGGCGACTAACTCTGAGATGACCATCAGGATCCTATGATTTCCACATCTCTTGCTCGATTGTAGTTTCACAAGGCATTTCAGGTGGTACTAAGCCTTAAGGGCAATCATGTCCCCAGGTGCAAGCTTAGCAAGCAGAGCAATGTTTTCTAATTCCATTGCACATCTCTGAGCCCTCAAATCAATGTCAAAGCTTGGTGGAGGCCTGCAGAGCCAGCTGGTTCATCACAGAAGACGCGTATGGGCTCTATGAGGTCAATGTTGCTATGGCTTGAACGTGCGTGCACAGCTGATGAAGAACCAGCCTTCCTTTCTTCTCTAGATTTCCTCTATAGTCATTCAAGCTTTGTTTGGTTAAATTTCAAATGGCATGTTTTATGCCCACCAGCTAGATGTGTCATCGTTGTGGCCTCCATGTCATCCCCATCATTGAGTCTTTCAATGTCAATGTCCATTGGCATGCGCCCAAGTTCCTGAAACTGATCAAGGCGAACTGCTAATGATTTGTAGCCACTGCCAATGAGTACCTTGGTTGATTTAGCTGGACACTGCAAAGCTTCCCCAGTCTCCTTCTGACAAAGCACACACAGCTCCCAATTAGTAATGCCAGCAGGCTTAGATTGCTTGGGTTTATAGCTCTGTAATGGAGCTCTCCTTATTCCACATGCTCTCTCATAGCTCTGCAGTGGAGCTCTCCTTACTCCACATGCTCTCTCTCTCATAGCTGTGCAGTGGAGCTCTCCTTACTCCACATGCTCTCTCTCATAGCTCTGCAGTGGAACTCTCCTTACTCTGCATGCTCTCTCTCATAGCTCTGCAGTGGAGCTCTCCTTACTCCACATGCTCTCGCTCTCATAGCTGTGCAGTGGAGCTCTCCTTACTCCACATGCTCTCTCTCTCTCTCATAGCTCTGCAGTGGAGCTCTCCTTACTCCACATGCTCTCTCTCTCTCATAGTTCTGCAGTGGAACTCTCCTTACTCCACATGCTCTCTCTCATAGCTCTGCAGTGGAGCTCTCCTTACTCCACATGCTCTCTCCCTCTCTCTTTCTCTCTCAGAGCTCTGCAGTGGAGCTCTCCTTATTCCACATGCTCTCTCATAGCTCTGCAGTGGAGCTCTCCTTACTCCACATGCTCTCTCTCTCTCTCATAGTTCTGCAGTGGAACTCTCCTTACTCCACATGCTCTCTCTCATAGTTCTGCAGTGGAACTCTCCTTACTCCACATGCTCTCTCTCATAGCTCTGCAGTGGAGCTCTCCTTACTCCACATGCTCTCTCCCTTTCTCTCTCTCTCTCTCAGAGCTCTGCAGTGGAGCTCTCCTTATTCCACATGCTCTCTCATAGCTCTGCAGTGGAGCTCTCCTTATTCCACATGCTCTCTCATAGCTCTGCAGTGGAGCTCTCCTTACTCCACTCTCTCTCTCTCTCTCTCTCTCTCTCTCTCTCTCTCTCTCTCTCTCTCTCTCTCATAGCTGTGTAGTGGAGCTCTCCTTACTCCACATGCTCTCTCTCTTTCTCATAGTTCTGCAGTGGAACTCACCTTACTCCACATGCTCTCTCTTATAGCTGTGCAGTGGAGCTCTCCTTACTCCACATGCTCTCTCTCATAGCTGTGCAGTGGAGCTCTCCTTACTCCACATGCTCTCTCATAGCTGTGCAGTGGAGCTCTCCTTACTCCACATGCTCTCTCTCATAGCTCTGCAGTGGAGCTCTCCTTACTCCACATGCTCTCTCTCATCTCTCTCATAGCTCTGCAGTGGAGCTCTCCTTACTCCACATGCTCTCTCTCTCTCTCTCTCTCTCTCTCTCTCTCTCTCTCTCTCTCTCTCTCTCGTCGTGGAGGATTGTGGGAAGGGCTTGCAGAGAGGTGGAACGCCGGTGCGGTAGGACCGGGAAATTTAAAACTTTATTTATTTATCTATTTATTATTTATCTATTTATTTATTTATTTATTTATTTATTTTGTTTGTTTGATTTTTTACTTAGTTGTTTTTTTTTGTGTGTTTGTTTGTTCGTAGGTTAGTGTGTGTGTGTGTGTGTTTGTTTGTTTGGAGGGTGTTTGGAGATCCCGTTATGGGGTCTCGTTCAGGAGGGCTGGGGGCTCTCACCCGCCGACACGGGGTCCGTTGCCTGCCTGACCCCGGGGTTTCGGTGGAGGAGTGCCTGCTGGCAGTAGGAGAGGTGGTGGGGTTTGAAAATATTATGTCGGCGTCAAGAATGAATAAAGCGCTAGTAATATTTTTAGTGGAGGTGTCTCTGGTACACAAGCTGGTAGAGGAAGGATTTACAGTGAAAGGTGAATTTGTTCAGGTTTCCCCTCTAGTAACCCCGGTTACGAAAGTTATTATTTCTAATGTGCCTCCGTTTTTAAAAAATGAGCAATTAGAAAAGAATTTAGCTCGTTTTGGTAAACTGGTGTCCCCGATTAAGGGAATCCCGCTGGGGTGCAAAAATAACAGTGTTAGGCACGTCATGTCGTTTAGAAGGCAGGCGTTTGTCTTACTAAATGATCCTAACCAAGTCATTAATGTTGCCTGGAATTTTAACGTGGAAGGGATGAATTGTGTGGTGTTCGTCAGTTCCGAAACGATGAGGTGTTTTTACTGTGGAGAACAGGGACACCAGAGGAAAGCCTGCCCGAGAAAGGAGGCTAGAGCGGAGACAGGGCAGGATCAGGGCGATGTGGCGGGGAGGAAGTCGGGGGTGTTGGGGGTGAGCGGGAGGAAGAGTCGGCTCCCCCAGCGCAGCCGCAGAGCGAGCCCGTGCTGACCGAGGAGGGGGCGATCCAGAGGGAAACCGGAGCAGAACCACCAACACCACGGCCTCGCACAAAGAGACCCAGCCGCAGCCTGTCACTGACGGGTTCGGAGGATAATACCGCTACTACTGAGAATGGTGAAGAATCATTCAAGGTAGTAGCGAAAAAGACACGAATTCAACGGAAGGCTGCAGAGCTGCCGGATGGCAGAGCGCAGCCAGTGCAGAACTCCGAACCCGTGCAGACAGGGAGACTGCGGGCTCCAGGCGGGGCGTCAGTCCCTCCCAACGCGGAGGAAGAGAGCACAGCGCAGGGTGAGCCGGGCGCGGTGCAAGACTCTCCGCTAGCTGAATCTCAGCCGCCTGAAATAGTGACGGCTGTGGCAGAGACCGGTGTCGGGGAGTCGGAGGGAGCTGCGGAGGAACGGATTCTCGGGGGCGAGCGAGAGGACAGCGCGGATGAGATGGAGGGGGAGCTCTCTGACTCCTCGCTTATCTCAGACATCCCTGATAGCCAACCCGTCAGTAAGAAAAAGTTATACACACTTGAGCAGGTAAATGATTTTATGATAGAAACAAAAGGGAAAAGGGGAGTAGAAATAGAGAGTTTTTTCCCTGATCTAAGGTTATTTCTCCACTCCGCTCACGTTATAACAAGGAAAGCCACAATAGAAGAATTTGATCAGCCAAAACGTTATAGATTAAAAAAAATTGTTCAGAAAATTAAAAAGGATCTTAAAAGTGGTTCAAAATCTCTTGTTTAAAAATGGCTGTGTTTTATGAAACTTCTTTTATTACTTGTTTTAGTGTGTTAGTTTTTTTAGCTATGATGGAAAGGTGCGTTTTTATTTCTTTTAATCTAAACGGCTGCAGACAGTCTTTTAAGAGGGCGCAGCTAGTCGAGTTTTTAGAGCAGAAGCAGGCGGGGGTGGTGTTTCTGCAGGAAACGCACTCGGATCAGGAGAATGAGGAGGCGTGGCGAGCGGAGTGGAAGGGGCTGTGCGTGATGAGTCGCGGCGCTAGTACTAGTGCAGGAGTAGCCGTGCTTTTTAAACCCAGCCTGGGGGCAGTTTACTAGATATGGATGAAATCGAGAAAGGGAGGATTTTAAAAGTAAGAGCTAGGCTGGGCAGTACAGTGTATGTTTTTATTAATATTTATGCCCCCAATAGAGGGGGCGAACGAATTTTATTTTTTAAGAAATTAAAGCAAGCTCTTTTTAATATTAATAATAATGATGTGGTGGTAGTAGGAGGAGATTTTAATTGTACTGTTAATTTTAATATTGATAGAAATAATGATGAACCACACCCTCAGTCCTCCAGAGAGTTGGCTGCATTGTTAGAGTCCAGTGACCTGGTTGACATATGGAGATGCCTGCACCCCAGTTCAAGACAATACACCTGGTCTCAGTATCACACAGACTGTGTATATAGAGCAAGACTAGACCGGTTTTATACTTCTAAAAACGATTTAAATAAATTTATCAAAGCAAGAATCATCCCCAGTAGTCTCTCTGACCACCACTGTCTATTAATTACAGTATTAATTCAATCAGAACCCCACAGAGCATCTTACTGGCATTTCAATGTAAAATTATTACAAGATGTAAAATTTAAGCAACAATTCAAACTTTTTTGGATAATTTGGAAAAAAGAAAAAGCACAATATAAAGATTTAAGACAGTGGTGGGACATTGGCAAAATACAAATTAAATGTTTTTGTCAACAATATACTATAAATGCAACCAGGTCACTGAACACAGCCGTGAGAGAACTGGAGTCCAAAATCCTCCTCCTAGAGGAAAGGTTAAATTCAGAATTTAAAGAACAGACCCTGGAGAACCTAAAGGAGCAGAAAATCGCGCTGGGGAGCTTGCTGAAGGAAAGAGTGAAGGGGGCGATTGTGCGTTCCAGATTCATGGAGTTGAGAGACATGGATGCCCCCACTAGTTTCTTCTTCAACCTGGAGAGGAAGAGAGCGGACAGTAGACAGCTGTGTTGTATCAGGACTCCTGGTGGGAAAGAACTGCACACCCGGGAGGAAATCAGCAGAGAGGCGGTGCGTTTTTACAAGGAACTTTATAATAATGAACTGTGCAACATAGAGGACACTGAGCGGCTGCTCCAGGGGTTACCCAGCCTCAGTGAGAAGGAGCAGATTCAGCTGGACGCACCGCTGACCCACCAGGAGATGACCGCCGCTGTCAAGCAGCTCTCCAGCGGAAAGGTTCCCGGGATCGATGGACTGCCAGCAGAATTTTATAATAATTTCTGGGATATAATGGGGGAGGATTTGCTCCAGGTTCTGAGAGAGAGCCTCAGCCACAGGGAGCTGCCTCTTAGCTGCCGTAGGGCAGTGGTTACACTGCTGCCCAAGAAGGGAGACCTATGCCAGCTTAAAAATTGGAGACCTGTGTCAATTTTATGTTCTGATTTAAAGATTTTATCCAAAACAATCGCTAATAGATTAAAAAGTGTTATTGGAACTGTAATACATATGGATCAAACATATTGTATACCGGGTCGCTCTATTTTTGATAACTTGTTTTTTATTCGAGATTTTTTAACTGTAAGTGATATTTGTGATTTTAATGTAGGAATGGTCTCCCTGGATCAAGAGAAGGCTTTCGACAGAGTCGACCACACCTACCTCTTTCATACACTGGAAGCCTTCGGGTTCGGTCCTGGTTTTATTTCTTATATTCGGCTTTTATATTCCAACATTTTTAGTATTTTAAAGATCAACAATGGGCTGAGTCAGCCCTTCCCAGTGTGCAGGGGTATAAGGCAGGGCTGTGCCCTGTCTGGTATGCTGTATTCACTGGTTATAGAGCCCCTGCTGCACCTGCTGAGGGTCAGGCTAGCTGGATGGACAGTGCCCTCCTCGCCCTCCACACCCTCCTCTGCCACAGTGAAGGTGTCTGCCTACGCAGACGATGTGACTGTGTTTGTGAGGGGGGATGCAGATGTCCAAGCGCTGCAGCAGACTCTAAATGAGTTCCAGAGAGCATCTTCTGCCAGAGTAAACTGGGCAAAATGTGACACCTTCCTGTCAGGCGGCTGGGATGAGGGCACCCCTCCTTTCCTGCCTGAGGGGCTGAAATGGAACAGAACAGGTATTAAAGTGTTGGGGGTGTACCTCGGAACAGAAAACTACATGAAAAAGAACTGGGAGGGTTTGTTGGATAGGGTGAGGGGGCGGCTGCAGAGGTGGAAGGGACTGCTGGCTCAACTGTCCTTCAAGGGCCGGGTGCTTGTTATTAATAATCTGGTGGCCTCTAGCTTGTGGCACAAGCTGGTATGCCTGGACCCACCCCAGGGCCTGGTGAAGGAGATCCAGAGAGTGTTGCTGGAGTTCTTTTGGAGCGGGAGACACAGTTTGAGGCCGGCAGTCCTCTACCTCCCTAGTGATGAGGGGGGGCAGGGGCTAGTCAGCATTGCCAGCAGGGTGGCAGCCTTCAGACTGCAGGCGGTTCAGAGACTCCTGTACACTGAGGAGGAGGCTCATTGGAAGAGGCTGGCCTGTTTCCTTCTCAATAGATTTGGGGGGCTGGGGTTAGGAAAACACCTGTTTTTAATTGAGAACACCAGTTTTAGTAAAGCAGGACTTCCTCCTTTTTATCAAAGTATTTTAAAAGCCTGGCAGCTGGTGAGGGTGGAAAGGGATGTGGAGTCCTTGACAGGGCAGGACCTGTTTGAGGAGCCCCTATTTTTTAATCCACTCTTTCCAGTTAAGTTCCTCCAGTCGATGACGCTCTGTGCCAGTTTTTTAAAAGCAGGTGTAACCAGGATGGTCCACCTGTTAAACCTTGAGCTCTCCTGCTGGCTAACTGCCTCCCAGCTAACTGCACAGCTAGGCTGGCACTCAGAGAGGCTTGCAGAAAGACTGATGGGTGAGTTGAGGGGCTGCCTCTCCCCGCGGCTCAAGGCAGTCCTGAGGGAGGAGTTGTCCAGAGGCACAGAGCAGAGACAGCTTTCCTTATTTCCAGGGATGATCGTGTCACCAGCAGTAGGTGAGGAAGGTGATGGCGGTGGAGAGAATGGAGGGACTTTGCTTAAATTGCAGAATGTGGAGGAAATGATCTTTCACACAATGAATAGAAAACAGATATACAAATTGTGTGTTAAAGCCACAGAGTATAGTAGGCTAAGGGGTCTGGTAGACTCTAAGTGGCGAGCTTACTTGGCTGTAGAGGAGGGGCACAGGCCGGTGTGGAGGGTGCTGTACAAGCCGCCTCTCGCCAAGAGAGTGGGGGACCTGCAGTGGAAGATTCTACACTGCATTGTGTCCACAGGCAGGTTTCTCCATAGAGTGGACCCCAGCATCAGTGAGCAGTGCGCTTTTTGCTCAGCAGAGGAAACTCTCTTTCATGCCTACAGTGAGTGTGAGAGGCTGCGGCCACTTTTTAATTTACTGCAGGGAATCCTGAATAATTTAGGGGTTGTTTTTAGTAAGGAGCTTTTTATTTTTGGGGTTCTATACAGTTTTAAAATGAAAAACAGGTGTGTTCTTATTAATTTTTTAATTGGACAGGCAAAATTGGCTATTTTAAAGACAAGGAAAAATCAACTCTCTGGTTCTGGACTGACCAGTTTAGTGGTTCAGTTCAGGGTGCTCGTGGTCAGCCAGATCAGAGTAGAGTTTGAGTATTTTAAACTGGTCAGTAACCTGGAGGACTTTCAGGAGAGGTGGTGTGTGGGAGACGCCTTGTGTGCTGTGAGTGAGGAGGGGGAGCTCCAGTTTTTGTTCTAATTTTATTAAATTTTTGTTTTACAGTGTTTTATTTTTGGCTTTTATCTGTTTTCAAAAAAAAAAAAAAAAAAAAAAAAAAAAAATATTGACTGTTTTTTAATGATCCTTTTATTTTGTTTAAAATCTGTTTTTAAGGAGAACACGATATATTTTAGGATTTTTTAAATTTTGCTCAGGCAGTAGGAATCTTAACTTTTGTTGTGTTTTACCTTTATTTGAATTTTAATGGATTTTATTTGGAATATTTAAATA
This sequence comes from Polyodon spathula, assembly GCF_017654505.1. Lineage (NCBI taxonomy): Eukaryota > Metazoa > Chordata > Actinopteri > Acipenseriformes > Polyodontidae > Polyodon > Polyodon spathula. The sequence goes on from NC_054536.1 coordinate 95,950,537, forward strand.
AAGGATCTTAAAAGTCAAAGTCTCTCTCTCTCTCTCTCTCTCTGTGGGTCACCTCGGTCGGGAGGGGAAGTAGGTGTCGAAAGAGTATCAGACACTCTCCGTCTCACCTAGCCTGTCGGCAGTGGGAGGTCACCCTCTCTCCTCGGAATACTATCACATGCTCTCTCATAGCTGTGCAGTGGAGCTCTCCTTACTCCACATGCTCTCTCATAGCTCTACCCGCACTGCAAGGAGAGCTCCCAGTGGAACATCGCACTGTGCCTTTCTGCTCTGTTTACAGGCAGTTCACTAGTGCCCATGAAAATGATAACTTGAAGAATCTGCCAGTTACATAGTTATATAGTCTGCGAATTCAAGTCATTTTAAAGATTATCCTCTATATATGTATTCCTATTGACCTGTCCTAGGACTGAACTGTGAATTTAGAAGGTTTATTTTTGTTATTTTTCACAGTGTGTCTCATTCTATTATGGAAACACATTTCTTCTGTTTGGAATCTATTCAGAAAAAATAAATAAATAAATAAATAAATAAATAAATAAATAAGTAAATATATTTGATTATTATGATAATTATATGATTATTATTAATTATGTACTTTGGGGGTCGTTATCACGTATTCAGTCCCCTTATTAGCTGAATAGTGATGTAACTCAAAGCAACCTGTTTTTTGTATTTATTTTATAACACATCAAACTATGGATAATAATAAGTGCTCTGTTTAATAATAATAATAATAATAATAATAATAATAATTAAACTGAAACCACAGCAATTAAAAAAAAATGATGCTATTCAGTCCCCTTATTAGCTGAATAGTGATGTAACTCAAAGCAACCTGTTTTTTGTATTTATTTTATAACACATCAAACTATGGATTATCTATGATTTCTCTTTGGAAGTGCTCTGTTTCAAATGCCAGAGTTTTTTAGCCAAGTTGCCAGTGATAAAAAATCCTTGGATCAAATCCCATTTATGTGACCCTGAGCAAGTCAACGGATCACATTGATCTACAGACTTACCTGTCAATAAAGCAGCCTGCCACACAATGAATAGGTTGTGCTATAAAATGTAGCTAAAAGCTTTAAAAAAGGCATTCAGCATATTGTGAAATAACCAGAAAAAAAAACAGGTGCAAAATGTAACCCCTGCAGCTTATCGACAATCACCTGTAGAAACTGGCCATTTCCACGTGTAACTCTTCTCTCAAATGCAATGCAGTTTGTGGTGCAGCCTGGTCATTTCCACGTGTAACTCTTCCCTCGAATGCAATGCAGTTTGTGGTGCAGCCTGGTCATTTCCACGTGTAACTCTTCCCTCGAATGCAATGCAGTTTGTGGTGCAGCCTGGTCATTTCCACGTGTAACTCTTCCGTCGAGTGTAATGCAGTTTGTGGTGCAGCCTGGTCATTTCCACGTGTAACTCTTCCCTCGAATGCAATGCAGTTTGTGGTGCAGCCTGGTCATTTCCACGTGTAACTCTTCCGTCGAGTGTAATGCAGTTTGTGGTGCAGCCTGGTCATTTCCACGTGTAACTCTTCCCTCGAATGTAATGCAGTTTGTGGTGCAGCCTGGTCATTTCCACGTGTAACTCTTCCCTCGAATGCAATGCAGTTTGTGGTGCCAGCTCTGAATTGTCACTGAAAGCGGTGACATCAGTCCACACTTATTTTAGGACCTGCATTGACAGCCAGACATGCTGTAGCAAGCTCTGAGGAGCATTGAAGAGAATGTACTGGAATGAGTGCACTATACAGACGCTGAAAGATACGTTTATAGTTTCCGGCGTTGTTATTACACTGCAAATGTGAGGTTTTGTAACAGAGCAGATGTGCAATAGCACATTTGAGATAAACACAGTGCTTTTTCGAAATGTGCCTGACTGAAACTAAAGGCCTTTACTTATTCATACAGTATTCCACTCTAACCTGTCCTGAGAAACAACATCTGCAACACAGAAAAAACATACCAACCTTAGAAAGTGTAATGCAGCCGACCGTCCCCAAACAGCCATGTTGTATATTGTTTTCAATTGGAAAGCTCTTATTTGTGGGCAGGTTTTGGTCGCATCAAAGAAACAGGAAAATACATCATAACAAATCAGCATGTTTGCTTTCTTAAGCCCTCGGTTTTTATAAAATACACTTCTCCTTCAAAGCATTTCTGCTGCCAAGCACATGAGCACTACATTGGAGACTGAGAAGGTTCTCAACACAATATGAGCACTTTCATTAGCAAGACAGCATTGGACATGCTACAGGCAAGCCAGATATAATTGCATCCATATAAAAACCCTCATCCAGCAGAACAGCTAAAATAAACAAACAATCCTTTTCATTCCAAATGATCTACATCTACATGTAAAAACTAATGGTCCTACAAATCTCATTTAAGATTAGAAGTGGGTGTACTGCTTAAATATTCCAAATGTATAAATAATTCACTTAAGAACAGCATGTGAAGGAAAAACGAAAGAAAAACTATATTTCATTTGTGTTTTTATTCAAATGACATGTGGCAGGAAGTCTATAGGCAACTGCTTTTTATTTTTTTATAATTATTATTATTTATTTACATTTTAATTAAAGACTCTAGCGTATTCTAGAATACATTTTTTGCCTTAACAGCTCTGAATTGGTAGAGCTTCTATTTAGTTTCTAAAAGGTTCCCTCTTCCAAGTGAGGGTTTGTTATGGAGCCAGTTAATTTCATGAATGAGTGCCATCAACAGCACAGTAGGGTTTTCTTTTAATGGATATGCAGTGTTGTGTAAAAACAGGAGGGACAAGCATTAGACTGTGTCAGAAACCCGGGATCATTACTGAGGCAGAATCCTGGGGCTTTCATTCCATTCAGAACTCACTTCCCTGCTTCAATCACCACTTAATAGTTGAGTGAAACATGGCTAATTTTCACTATCAGAAGGTGCAATTGTGTGTTATTGAACTGCAGGTTGACTTGTTGTTCTATTAAGGTATCTCTATCAGAAGGTGCAATTGTGTGTTATTGAACTGCAGGTTGACTTGTTGTTCTATTAATTACCCGTGTAACCAATTTTTTTTTTTTTGGTTCCTGGGTAGTAAGTGTTATTTTCTAATTGCTTATGCCTCAAAAGTATAGAAAATGGCTATTATTCCCCACAAACTTTGCTTTTGTGACCAGGACAGTGATATTTTGAAATTTACGTATTTTCCAGAACATTCCAGATAGATTCAGTGCTGAGTAAACTTGGAGAAACTTCTAGAACTTTCCAGTAATATAAATAGTAGTATAAATACAGGGGCCTTAAGCCCACCAGTTCAGTTTAGTTCCAGCTGCCTAAATGGATACATATCTGCATTTTTCTGAGATGGCATCAAGAGGCTGCAATGATGGCATTCCTGATGGGTCTCCAAGGCGGTTTTACCAAGTTTCCTTTCTATCTTTGCCTTTGGGACAGCAGGGACACCAAGGCGCACTACCACAGGCGGGACTGGCCACAGCGGACCGAGTTCTCTGTGGGGAGGAACAACATCAAGTGGGAGCCACTGGTGGACCCCCGGAAGGTGCTGATGCCACCACTGCACATCAAATTGGGCCTTATGAAACAATTTGTCAGAGCTCTAAATAAGGAGTCGGCAGCCTTCAAGTACCTTCAAGACTTCTTCCCTAAGCTGTCTGAGGCAAAGGTCAAAGCCGGTGTCTTCGTCGGGTCATAGATAAAGAAGATCCAGGAGTGCAATGAATTCCCCAAGAAGCTCGCTAGTAAGGAGAAAGTGGCTTGGAACTGCTTTGTCGCAGTGGTTCGGGGCTTCCTGGGCAATCACAAGGCCGAAAACTATGTGGAGCTGGTTTAGACTCTGGTGAAGAACTACGGCACAATGGGCTGTAGGATGTCCCTCAAAGTCCATATCCTTGATGCTCATCTTGATAAATTCAAGGAGAACATGGGAGCGTACTCGGAGGAGCAAGGCGAGCATTTCCACCAGGATATACTGGACTTTGAACGTCGCTACCAAGGACAGTATAACGAGAACATGATGGGAGACTACATTTCGTGATGATTCGTCAAAGTGATTTACAGTATAATCGTAAATCTCGAAAAACTACTCACTTCTAAATCTTTTGTAGTCATTTTTGTATTACTTTAGTATAAATACATGTTAATTTGGATTCATATGTTGTTTTTTTCTGACTTTATGTGAACGAAAAGACCGTTTTCTCATTGGAAATAGGTAAATTTCAAAATATCACTGTCCTGGTCACAAAAGCAAAGTTTGTGGGGAATAATAGCCATTTTCTATACTTTTGAGGCATAAGCAATTAGGAAATAACACTTACTACCCAGGAACAAAAATTATGTTACATAGTGTTATCACTAATGATATCACTAGTGTTAATGAACTGCAGGTTGACTTGTTCTATTAATTATCATTATCAGAAGGTGCAGTGGTGTGTTAATGAACTGCAGGTTGACTTGTTTAGTCATTTAATTAAATGTTCATTTATTATTATTATTATTATTATTATTATTATTATTATTATTATTATTATTATTATTTCAGCCATACACCTTTTGATAGCTGGTATTGGATACTGTGACCAAATACTAGCCCAATGAAAGGACACCTTTAGAAACAAGACACATTCCCAAAAGGGTAAGCATTAAACATACAGATCATTTTATATTAACTGTCTAGTTGTTTGTTTGTTTTTGTTTTTGATGCAGATAGGATGTTTTTCATGACACATATGTCTCAGCTACAATGGTAGCAGACCGCCTGATTCCTGTCCGTCAGCAAGGGTCCCTACCTTTTTAGCTTTGTTCCCTCTCGTTCAGGCTGTCTCACAGTTCCAGTGCACAGCAGAGAGTTGAGAGATATGTCTGCCTAGCAAGTGCTTATTGAAATCATTTATAGAACTAAGAAAACCCCCCAGAGACCAAAGAAGTCTTCTTCCAGCTGATGCCCCAAACTAGCAGAAACAACTGCAGAGAACAATTCAAGGACTAAAGCATCAAAACAGAAAACAACTGTGGAGAACGGTGAAGGACTAAATCATCAAAACAGGCAAAATAAATGAATACAAAAATATGAGCACTGAACGACATGATGATGAAATCAGACTGATGCCCTGTCACTCACAATAGGTTTTCATGACTGTGTATGCAGAGTTTGTAACCAGATTTCTGGCTTGATACTTGAATTAATTCACTCTGTCATGCCGACAAATTTAAAACCTGTGGTTTTCCATGCTGTTGGATGTTTGTCCGTTTTACCCTGGTCAGATATCCTAATCAATAGCCTAATCAATATTCTAATCAGCATCTTAATCAATATCTTATCCCTAGTCTCCAAAAAAGCATTTCTCTAAATTCAATGCGATGCCGTGATAAACCTATGTCTGACCTGTATACTGTGTCAATACCTGCATCTCACTGACATCCCCGACTTCTGAACACTTTCAATAACATTCTCAAGGTACTGTGGAAAGAAAAGACACGATTTAAACAATCAGAGTAATTTTGTAGAATTTACAGGAAACAATTTAACAAACAACGTAATCCTGCAGAACTTACAGGAAACAATATTTTCACTTTTTAGGGTGTTAATGAAAAAATGGGGGCCAATAATATTCCTACTGTGTCCCTCCCTCCCTCCTTCCCTCCCTCTCTGTTACACTATAACGGGCGAACACAGCCTTGATTCTGCACCAGTCTTCACAAAACTTTCCTATAGACATTTTGGATTCCATTTGTCTATAATCCATTCTATACGAATATTTTTAACCAGCACATGCATTTATTCACTTTCTTACCTAAAGAAGTCCAAAAACATTGTCTCCCCATTTTACAGTGCATCTGCCTAACACGTGTTCGCTAGAGCACTGCACTGTGTGCTTATTACAGAGTTACAAAGACACTGCACTGGTACAGTTTATTTACTCAATTAACATGGTTGCTGAAACTGAACTTTGCTTCCCACTGTAGAGTGTATTTTCCAGGCTGATTTCTATGCATAACAAGGGAATGTATTTAAGCAAAAATAAAAGAGTGTCCCAAAGCAAATACATGCTATTTTCCATGCACTGTATCATTAATGTGGTAACAAGTGGTAAGAGAAGAGCAAAAAAAGGATAAAAACTATTTACACTTAACAAGCTAATCCAAAAGTTACAATTAATCATTTTCAGCAACTTTTCTGTTGCTCAACAGTTCAATTCATTTGATAAAATGATCGACTTTTGCATGTTAAACTTAAAGAATGCTTCAAAAAGACAAGATAAGGAGTGAAAATAAGCTTCAAGATTTCAAGAAACAGGCCACATTGAAACTTGAAAATGGCTGTTGAATTTTATTTATTTATTTATTTATTTTTTTTGTGGTCCTCGCTACACAAGCTCAGATTCATCAGGAGTTGGAGCGCACAGATTGATTTGTTTTGTTATTGTTTTCAGATAACAAGAGCCTTGTTACTGCTCTATCTTTTCACAGGTAAGCAGGCTTAAAATGTATCCCCTTGGTGACGGAATGAAACTGCAAAAAATTAACAAAGCAACAGAGTCCATTTCCCCTTCCCCATAAAGAGATACCCAGACTGAACCAGCAGGTGTTCAGACTCATCTGTATTTGGGATTGTTCTAACATACACATGTCTAGCACTGACTTCAAATTACAATAAAATGACATAATTTAGGTTGTCGAGCCATGTCGAGCCATGGAAGGTCATTCATTATTCACGTTACTTTTGATTAAAAAAACTGATTTTATCCCCACTGCCAAAGCTGAATCTCAGAAAATAATCTGATCAACCCCTCCAACTCCATTACTGTTTGCTTGAGATGGACCTTCATGTTAATCCCCTGTAAAAATGTTAGTTTGTGGGAGAGCACCATCTCAGAGAGCTGCATTATCAGCAGATCAGGAACAGCAGCTCAATCTGCTAAAGGCACTCATTGTTCTAATTTCTCAGAAATCATACATCACAGGGTTGTTTTTGCATTTATTTTTTTTTAATCAGCAAGGCTCGACCCTTTCTAAGTGTCTCACACCTTCAGTTTGGTAGGAAGGTTTATTTGGTGGAAGGATTCCAAATCAACAATCAAAACCAAAAGATTTGTGTCATTGTCGAGTGGTAACAAGATACAGTACAGCCCAAAAGATTCGCGTCATTGTCGAGTGGTAAAAAGATACAGTACAGCCCTAAAGATTTGTGTCATTGTCGAGTGGTAACAAGACACAATACAGCCCAAAAGATTTGTGTCATTGTCGAGTGGTAACAAGATACAGTACAGCCCAAAAGATTCGTGTCATTGTCGAGTGGTAACAAGATACAATACAGCCCAAAAGATTCGTGTCATTGTTGAGTGGTAACAAGACACAATACAGCCCAAAAGATTGGAGTCATTGTCGAGTGGTAACAAGATACAATACAGCCCAAAAGATTGGTGACATTGTCGAGTGGTAACAAGATACAGTACAGCCTAAAAGACTTGTGTCACTGTCGAGTGGTAACAAGATACAGTACAGCCTAAAAGATTGGAGTCATTGTCGAGTGGTAACAAGATACAATACAGCCCAAAAGATTGGTGACATTGTCGAGTGGTAAAAAGATACAGTACAGCCTAAAAGACTCATGTCACTTGTCGAGTGATAACAAGATACAGTACAGCCCAAAAGATTTGTGTCATTGTCGAGTGGTAACAAGATACAGTACAGACTAAAACATTTGTGTCACTGTCGAGTGGTAACAAAACACAATACAGCCCAAAAGATTCCTGTCATTGTGGAGTGGTAACAAGATACAGTACAGCCTAAAAGACTCATGTCACTGTCGAGTGGTAACAAGACACAATACAGCCCAAAAGATTTGCGTCATTGTGGAGGGGTAAAAAGATACAGTACAGACAAAAAGATTTGTGTCATTGTCGAGTGGTAACAAGATACAGTAAAGACGAAAAAATTGGTGTCATTGTCGAGTGGTAACAAGATACAGTACAGCCTAAAAGACTCATGTCACTGTCGAGTGGTAACAAGATACAGTACAGCCCAAAAGATTTGTGTCATTGTCGAGTGGTAACAAGATACAGTACAGCCTAAAAGACTCATGTCACTGTGGAGTGGTAACAAGACATAATACAACCCAAAAGATTTGTGTCATTGTCGAGTGGTAACACGATACAGTACAGCCAAAAAGATTCATGTCACTGTCGAGTGGTAACAAGACACAATACAGCCCAAAAGATTGTGTCATTGTCGAGTGGTAACAAGATACAGTACAGCCCAAAAGATTCGTGTCATTGTCGAGTGGTAACAAGATACAGTACAGCCCAAAAGATTTGTGTCATTGTCGAGTGGTAACAAGATACAGTACAGCCCAAAAGATTTGTGTCATTGTCGAGTGGTAACAAGATACAGTACAGCCCAAAAGATTCGTGTCATTGTCGAGTGGTAACAAGATACAGTACAGCCTAAAAGATTCGTGTCATTGTCGAGTGGTAACAAGACACAATACAGCCCAAAAGATTTGTGTCATTGTCGAGTGGTAACCAAAAGATTTGTGTCACGAGTGGTAACAAGATACAGTACAGCCCAAAAGATTTGTGTCATTGTCGAGTGGTAACAAGATACAGTACAGCCCAAAAGATTCGTGTCATTGTCGAGTGGTAATAAGATACAGTACAGCCCAAAAGTGGTAACAAGATTTGTGTCATTGTCGAGTGGTAACAAGATACAGTACAGCCCAAAAGATTCGTGTCATTGTCGAGTGGTAACAAGATACAGTACAGCCCAAAAGATTCATGTCATTGTCGATTTGTGTCATTATCGAATGGTAACAAGATACAGTACAGCCTAAAAGATTGGTGTCATTGTCGAGTGGTAACAAGATACAGTACAGCCTAAAAGACTCATGTCACTGTCGAGTGGTAACAAGACACAATACAGCCCAAAAGATTTGTGTCATTGTCGAGTGGTAACAAGATACAGTACAGCCCAAAAGATTCGTGTCATTGTCGAGTGGTAACAAGAGTACAGTGCAGCCCAAAAGATTCATGTCATTGTCGAGTGGTAACAAGATACAGTACAGCCTAAAAGATTGGTGTCATTGTCGAGTGGTAACAAGATACAGTACAGCCAAAAAGATTTGTGTCACTGTCGAGTGGTAACAAGACACAATACAGCCCAAAAGATTTGTGTCATTGTCGAGTGGTAACAAGATACAGTACAGCCCAAAAGATTCGTGTCATTGTCGAGTGGTAACAAGATACAGTACAGCCCAAAAGATTCGTGTCATTGTCGAGTGGTAACAAGATACAGTACAGCCCAAAAGATTTGTGTCATTGTCGAGTGGTAACAAGATACAGTACAGCCTAAAAGATTGGTGTCATTGTCGAGTGGTAACAAGATACAGTACAGCCTAAAAGATTGGTGTCATTGTCGAGTGGTAACAAGATACAATACAGCCCAAAAGATTTGTGTCATTGTCGAGTGGTAACAAGATACAGTACAGCCCAAAAGATTCATGTCATTGTCGAGTGGTAACAAGATACAGTACAGCCCAAAAGATTTGTGTCATTGTCGAGTGGTAACACGATACAGTACAGCCAAAAAGATTCATGTCACTGTCGAGTGGTAACAAGACACAATACAGCCCAAAAGATTCGTGTCATTGTCGAGTGGTAACAAGATACAGTACAGCCCAAAAGATTTGTGTCATTGTCGAGTGGTAACAAGATACAGTACAGCCCAAAAGATTCATGTCATTGTCGAGTGGTAACAAGATACAGTACAGCCCAAAAGATTTGTGTCATTGTCGAGTGGTAACAAGATACAGTACAGCCCAAAAGATTTGTGTCATTGTCGAGTGGTAACAAGAGTGGTAACAAGTACAGCCCAAAAGATTTGTGTCATTGTCGAGTGGTAACAAGATACAGTACAGCCTAAAAGATTCATGTCATTGTTGAGTGGTAACAAGATACAGTACAGCCCAAAAGATTCGTGTCATTGTCGAGTGGTAACAAGATACAGTACAGCCCAAAAGATTTGTGTCATTGTCGAGTGGTAACAAGATACAGTACAGCCTAAAAGATTTGTGTCATTGTCGAGTGGTAACAAGATACAGTACAGCCCAAAAGACTCGTGTCATTGTCGAGTGGTAACAAGATACAGTACAGCCCAAAAGATTCAAGATACAGTGTCATTGTCGAGTGGTAACAAGACACAGTACAGCCCAAAAGATTTGTGTCATTGTCGAGTGGTAACAAGATACAGTACAGCCCAAAAGATTCATGTTGTCGAGTGGTAACAAGATACAGTACAGCCCAAAAGATTTGTGTCATTGTCGAGTGGTAACAAGATACAGTAAAGCCGAAAAGATTGGTGTCATTGTCGAGTGGTAACAAGATACAGTACAGCCTAAAAGATTTGTGTCATTGTCGAGTGGTAACAAGATACAGTACAGCCCAAAAGATTTGTGTCATTGTCGAGTGGTAACAAGATACAGTACAGCCCAAAAGATTTGTGTCATTGTCGAGTGGTAACAAGATACAGTACAGCCCAAAAGATTTGTGTCATTGTCAGTGGTAACAAGATACAGTCAGCCTAAAAGTGTGTCATTGTCGAGTGGTAACAAGATACAGTACAGCCCAAAAGATTTGTGTCATTGTCGAGTGGTAACAAGATACAGTACAGCCCAAAAGATATGTGTCATTGTCGAGTGGTAACAAGATACAATACAGCCCAAAAGATTTGCGTCATTGTGGAGTGGTAAAAAGATACAGTACAGCCCAAAAGATTTGTGTCATTGTCGAGTGGTAACAAGATACAGTAAAGCCGAAAAAATTGGTGTCATTGTCGAGTGGTAACAAGATACAGTACAGCCCAAAAGATTTGTGTCATTGTCGAGTGGTAACAAGATACAGTACAGCCCAAAAGATTTGTGTCATTGTGTAACAAGATACAGTACAGCCCAAAAGATTGGTGTCAGTGAGTAACAAGATACAGTACAGCCCAAAAGATTTGTGTCATTGTGGAGTGGTAAAAAGATACAGTACAGCCCAAAAGATTTGTGTCATTGTCGAGTGGTAACAAGATACAGTAAAGCCGAAAAGATTGGTGTCATTGTCGAGTGGTAACAAGATACAGTACAGCCCAAAAGATTCGTGTCATTGTCGAGTGGTAACAAGATACAGTACAGCCCAAAAGATTGGTGTCATTGTCGAGTGGTAACAAGATACAGTACAGCCCAAAAGATTCATGTCATTGTCGAGTGGTAACAAGATACAGTACAGCCCAAAAGATTTGTGTCATTGTCGAGTGGTAACAAGATACAGTACAGCCTAAAAGATTCGTGTCATTGTCGAGTGGTAACAAGATACAGTACAGCCCAAAAGATTCGTGTCATTGTCGAGTGGTAACAAGACACAATACAGCCCAAAAGATTTGTGTCATTGTCGAGTGGTAACAAGATACAGTACAGCCCAAAAGATTTGTGTCATTGTCGAGTGGTAACAAGATACAGTACAGCCCAAAAGATTCGTGTCATTGTCGAGTGGTAACAAGATACAGTACAGCCTAAAAGATTGGTGTCATTGTCGAGTGGTAACAAGATACAGTACAGCCTAAAAGACTCATGTCACTGTCGAGTGGTAACAAGACACAATACAGCCCAAAAGATTTGTGTCATTGTCGAGTGGTAACAAGATACAGTACAGCCCAAAAGATTTGTGTCATTGTCGAGTGGTAACAAGATACAGTACAGCCTAAAAGATTTGTGTCATTGTCGAGTGGTAACAAGATACAGTACAGCCTAAAAGATTTGTGTCAAAAGATTTGTGTCATTGTCGAGTGGTAACAAGATACAGTACAGCCCAAAAGATTCATGTCATTGTCGAGTGGTAACAAGACACAATACAGCCCAAAAGATTGGTGTGTCATTGTCGAGTGGTAACAAGATACAGTACAGCCCAAAAGATTCATGTCACTGTCGAGTGGTAACAAGACACAATACAGCCCAAAAGATTTGTGTCATTGTCGAGTGGTAACAAGATACAATACAGCCCAAAAGATTCATGTGTCATTGTCGAGTGGTAACAAGATACAGTACAGCCCAAAAGATTCGCGTCATTGTCGAGTGGTAACAAGATACAGTACAGCCCAAAAGATTCATGTCATTGTCGAGTGGTAACAAGATACAGTACAGCCCAAAAGATTGGTGTCATTGTCGAGTGGTAACAAGATACAGTACAGCCCAAAAGATTTGTGTCATTGTCGAGTGGTAACAAGATACAGATACAGCAGCCCAAAAGATTTGTGTCATTGTCGAGTGGTAACAAGATACAGTACAGCCCAAAAGATTTGTGTCATTGTCGAGTGGTAACAAGATACAATACAGCCCAAAAGATTTGTGTCATTGTCGAGTGGTAACAAGATACAGTACAGCCCAAAAGATTTGTGTCATTGTCGAGTGGTAACAAGATACAGTACAGCCCAAAAGATTTGTGTCATTGTCGAGTGGTAACAAGATACAGTACAGCCCAAAAGATTTGTGTCATTGTCGAGTGGTAACAAGATACAGTACAGCCCAAAAGATTTGTGTCATTGTCGAGTGGTAACAAGATACAGTACAGCCCAAAAGATTTGTGTCATTGTCGAGTGGTAACAAGATACAGTACAGCCCAAAAGATTACAGCATGTCATGTTGTCGAGTGGTAACAAGACACAATACAGCCCAAAAGATTTGTGTCATTGTCGAGTGGTAACAAGATACAGTACAGCCCAAAAGATTTGTGTCATTGTCGAGTGGTAACAAGATACAGTACAGCCCAAAAGATTTGTGTCATTGTCGAGTGGTAACAAGATACAGTACAGCCCAAAAGATTCATGTCACTGTACGAGTGGTAACAAGATACAGTACAGCCAGATTTGTGTCATTGTCGAGTGGTAACAAGATACAATACAAAAGATTCATTGTGTCATTGTCGAGTGGTAACAAGATACAGTACAGCCCAAAAGATTTGTGTCATTGTCGAGTGGTAACAAGATACAGTACAGCCCAAAAGATTTGTGTCATTGTCGAGTGGTAACAAGATACAGTACAGCCTAAAAGATGTCATTGTCGAGTGGTAACAAGATACAGTACAGCCCAAAAGATTTGTGTCATTGTCGAGTGGTAACAAGATACAGTACAGCCCAAAAATTGGTGTCAGAGTGGTAACAAGTACAGCCCAAAAGATTCATGTCATTGTCGAGTGGTAACAAGATACAGTACAGCCATTGTAAAAGATTGGTGTCATTGTCGAGTGGTAACAAGATACAGTACAGCCCAAAAGATTCGTGTCATTGTCGAGTGGTAACAAGATACAGTACAGCCCAAAAGATTTGTGTCATTGTCGAGTGGTTGTACAGAGTGTGTCATTGTCGAGTGGTAACAAGATACAGTACAGCCCAAAAGATTGGTGTCATTGTCGAGTGGTAACAAGATACAGTACAGCCGAGTGGTAAAAGATTCAGTGTCACTGTCGAGTGGTAACAAGATACAATACAGCCCAAAAGATTTGTGTCATTGTCGAGTGGTAACAAGATACAGTACAGCCCAAAAGATTTGTGTCATTGTCGAGTGGTAACAAGATACAGTACAGCCCAAAAGATTTGTGTCATTGTCGAGTGGTAACAAGATACAGTACAGCCCAAAAGATTTGTGTCATTGTCGAGTGGTAACAAGATACAGTACAGCCCAAAAGATTTGTGTCATTGTCGAGTGGTAAAAAGATACAGTACAGCCCAAAAGATTTGTGTCATTGTCGAGTGGTAACAAGACACAATACAGCCCAAAAGATTTGTGTCATTGTCGAGTGGTAACAAGATACAGTACAGCCCAAAAGATTCATGTCATTGTCGAGTGGTAACAAGACACAATACAGCCCAAAAGATTTGTGTCATTGTCGAGTGGTAACAAGATACAGTACAGCCCAAAAGATTCGTGTCATTGTTGAGTGGTAACAAGACACAATACAGCCCAAAAGATTTGTGTCATTGTCGAGTGGTAACAAGACACAATACAGCCCAAAAGATTTGTGTCATTGTCGAGTGGTAACAAGATACAGTACAGCCCAAAAGATTTGTGTCATTGTCGAGTGGTAACAAGATACAGTACAGCCCAAAAGATTCATGTCATTGTCGAGTGGTAACAAGATACAGTACAGCCCAAAAGATTCGTGTCATTGTCGAGTGGTAACAAGATACAGTACAGCCCAAAAGATTGTCATTGTCGAGTGGTAACAAGTCAAAAGATTCATGTGTCGAGTGGTAACAAGACACAATACAGCCCAAAAGATTTGTGTCATTGTCGAGTGGTAACAAGATACAGTACAGCCCAAAAGATTTGTGTCATTGTCGAGTGGTAACAAGATACAGTACAGCCCAAAAGATTCGTGTCATTGTCGAGTGGTAACAAGATACAGTACAGCCTAAAAGATTGGTGTCATTGTCGAGTGGTAACAAGATACAGTACAGCCTAAAAGACTCGTGTCATTGTCGAGTGGTAACAAGATACAGTACAGCCCAAAAGATTCATTGTCGAGTGGTAACAAGATACAGTCAGCCCAAAAGATTCATGTCATTGTCGAGTGGTAACAAGATACAGTACAGCCCAAAAGATTCGTGTCATTGTCGAGTGGTAACAAGACACAATACAGCCCAAAAAATTTGTGTCTTTGTCGAATGGTAACAAAATACAGTACAGCCCAAAATATTCATGTCACTGTCGAGTGGTAACAAGACACAATACAGCCCAAAAGATTTGTGTCATTGTCGAGTGGTAACAAGATACAGTACAGCCTAAAAGATTGGTGTCATTGTCGAGTGGTAACAAGATACAGTACAGCCCAAAAGATTCGTGTCATTGTCGAGTGGTAACAAGATACAGTACAGCCCAAAAGATTTGTGTCATTGTCGAGTGGTAACAAGATACAGTACAGCCCAAAAGATTTGTGTCATTGTCGAGTGGTAACAAGATACAGTACAGCCCAAAAGATTCATGTCATTGTCGAGTGGTAACAAGATACAGTACAGCCCAAAAGATTTGTGTCATTGTCGAGTGGTAAAAAGATACAGTACAGCCCAAAAGATTTGTGTCATTGTCGAGTGGTAACAAAAGACACAATACAGCCCAAAAGATTTGTGTCATTGTCGAGTGGTAACAAGATACAGTACAGCCCAAAAGATTCGTGTCATTGTCGAGTGGTAACAAGACACAATACAGCCCAAAAGATTTGTGTCATTGTCGAGTGGTAACAAGATACAGTACAGCCTAAAAGATTGGTGTCATTGTCGAGTGGTAACAAGATACAGTACAGCCTAAAAGATTGGTGTCATTGTCGAGTGGTAACAAGATACAGTACAGCCCAAAAGATTCATGTCATTGTCGAGTGGTAACAAGATACAGTACAGCCCAAAAGATTTGTGTCATTGTCGAGTGGTAACAAGATACAGTACAGCCCAAAAGATTCAAAAGTGTCATTGTCGAGTGGTAACAAGATACAGTACAGCCCAAAAGATTGGTGTCATTGTCGAGTGGTAACAAGATACAGTACAGCCCAAAAGATTTGTGTCATTGTCGAGTGGTAACAAGATACAGTACAGCCCAAAAGATTTGTGTCATTGTCGAGTGGTAACAAGATACAGTACAGCCAGATTGGTGTCATTGTCGAGTGGTAACAAGATATTCAAAAGATTTGTGTCATTGTCGAGTGGTAACAAGATACAGTACAGCCCAAAAGATTCATGTCATTGTCGAGTGGTAACAGTACAGCCCAAAAGATTCGTGTCATTGTCGAGTGGTAACAAGATACAGTACAGCCTAAAAGCCCAAAAGATTGGTGTCATTGTCGAGTGGTAACAAGATACAGTACAGCCCAAAAGATTCATGTCATTGTCGAGTGGTAACAAGACACAGTACAGCCCAAAAGATTGGTGTCATTGTCGAGTGGTAACAAGATACAGTACAGCCCAAAAGATTCGTGTCATTGTCGAGTGGTAACAAGATACAGTACAGCCCAAAAGATTCGTGTCATTGTCGAGTGGTAACAAGATACAGTACAGCCCAAAAGATTTGTGTCATTGTCATTGTACAGCCCAAAAGAGTGTCATTGTGGAGTGGTAACAAGATACAGTACAGCCCAAAAGATTCGTGTCATTGTCGAGTGGTAACAAGATACAGTACAGCCCAAAAGATTTGTGTCATTGTCGAGTGGTAACAAGATACAGTACAGCCTAAAAGATTGGTGTCATTGTCGAGTGGTAACAAGATACAATACAGCCCAAAAGATTTGTGTCATTGTCGAGTGGTAACAAGATACAGTACAGCCCAAAAGATTTGTGTCATTGTCGAGTGGTAACAAGACACAATACAGCCCAAAAGATTTGTGTCATTGTCGAGTGGTAACAAGTACAGCCCAAAAGATTCATGTCATTGTCGAGTGGTACAAGATACAGTACAGCCCAAAAGATTCATTGTCGAGTGGTGTCATTGTCGAGTGGTAACAAGATACAGTACAGCCCAAAAGATTTGTGTCATTGTCGAGTGGTAACAAGATACAGTACAGCCCAAAAGATTGGTGTCATTGTCGAGT